>NC_048896.1:68053939-68066133 GCF_011077185.1 Oxyura jamaicensis | reverse complement strand
AAAAGAAAAGAAAAGAAAAGAAAAGAAAAGAAAAGAAAAGAAAAGAAAAGAAAAGAAAAGAAAAGAAAAGAAAAGAAAAGAAAAGAAAAGAAAAGAAAAGAAAAAAGGAGTAGTTTTCAATCCTTGCCACTGTGAATAACTCCCTTTAGCTAATGAGTGGTAGAAGACCCACTGCCAGAACTGTGCTCTTCATGACCTCTATGGGCCATCTTGCAGGCTCCTTAGGGCAGCCTCTGCAGAGCTTCTCCAAGCTGCGTACATAGAATAAGCTGTTGCCCATGCTGATAGACATTACATTATGCAGGCGGTGCTTTCAGGCTAGCCCTCTGAAAGAAAAGCAGACTCAAAACTGAAAGGGGTCATGGACTGGTCCTCAAGATGTGCTATAGACAAATTCACTCTCTGCAGATTGTATTGAAGCAACTTCCATCCTTCTAGAAAAAAAAACCCTCCTTGTTTCCCAACTGATTCTTAGGGAATAGGCTCCAGCATTACATTACTTTCTGTTCAAAGTCCCAGAGAGTGTAGAAAAGGGAGAGTGTAATGCCATCTATTTCTGCAGAGTGCATAAAGCAACATACAGAAGGTCTTTGCTTCCTTGAGGAAATTTTGACCCTTCTCCATTGTGCATTATAAATGGTGATATTACTTTTCTCTTTGCCTGCCAGGTTCACTTGTAGCTTTATTTCCAAGCCTGTGCCAGACTCTGTCTATTCCAGGAAAACCCCTATCATTTTGCAAGCATGGACATTCTGGCATATTTCTAAAATAACATAAAATTATATACAGAAGACAGTGACAGGTAAGCACAGCTTCCACAAATTCTTTGAAAATTTAGGTGCGGAGATAGACAATTATTTGAACCCTTGCTACTATTAAGGGTCTAAATTCTGCCCCTACCAAGCCCTGGGGCTGTGTCATGGATCAGTGCCCTTCGACAAAGAAAGTAATAATGATGCATCCCAGGGAACTGTAAGTTGTCTGACCTGCTCTCTTTTTAACCACCACTTACCTATAATCTTAACTAAAGGTGTATTTATTTCTCAGCAAGCTATTCTGCAAATCAGAATGATTCTATATGAGCTTTAGGTAGTTTTCTCCCTTGCAAATTTCCTGAGGTTAGGACACTCTTGTGAAACCCCCAAATCCAGGTTCATACAGCAAACAGCAGCTTGCCCAGACTTAGCCTTCACAGCATGCAGCTAGCCAACAACCAAAACTGTATCATACATCTTCAGAGCAGTAAGAAAGCCAGTTTTATTACCAAGTTGAAACTCCAAACAGTCTCAGATTCCAAGCCTACCATGTTGGAAAGATAATTATTAGCTGTGATCAGTGGAAACTCAGCAAATAATATAGCTGAATAGTGAGCAAGTCCTATTTCTTTGCATTACATCTCTAAGGTGTAAAGTCACATCTTGAAGTCCGTGGATTCGTGCGTATGAGTTCTCCATTGGGATTGCCATGTAAACATAACACTACAGCCATTTCCTCGCTCGAGAGTGACCATCTTGGATTTGCAGAAGACCACAGAGTCTACCAAGCTGTACGTGATGTGGAAGTGCAGGTTTTTGCATCTCCCCGCAGAGCTGCTCATGCAGCACACTGCCAACGCCAGTCTCATGAAGTGCGTGACGTGGGTTCTGGTTCCTGCCCTCCCACAAGCCCAGCACTGAACGGGCCCGGGACTTCTCTTCTTATCTAAGAGCAATTCCTGCTTTACATCAGCTGCTGAGAACACTCACGTTTTCTAACTGAAAAGCCAAGGACATGCAGTCATCCTTGAATTGTGGGAAGTGCATTTTGGAGTAAGTTTCTCACATCTCGAAGCATGCCTTTTTTTGTGTGCTTTGTGATTTATGTTTTCTTGGCCCCACTATCTTGGTATTGTCTTCCAACGATTAAAACCAGTAGAGCACAGGCCAGTATTTTAACCTTCAAAATGTAGCAATCTGATGGCTTTCTTGGTTTATTTTCCCACAAATCACAAAAGTGATGCTAATTAGTTGAATCAAGGAATGTTTTTACTAATTAAAATCCCCAGACCTTCTGGTACTAAACAACTGAACACAGATTACCATGTCCTGTCGCTGAGTATCTAGATTTTAGGGTCTCCACCCACATTGCCTTTAAGCCTGTTCATAAATGTCTGAAGGACCATGGCCTCAACTGGCACTTTCAAGGTTGCCCTTGTCCTAAATTCTAATTGAATTGTGTCTCACAGGACACTCATCTGTAGCGATTTTAATCACAAAGTTTTTTGGGCTTTGTTAGCAAATTAAAATCTACCTTGGAAAAAAATCTGAATGAACCAACCAGCAAAAAGTATTCGAATAACTGGATGATTTCCCTATCCTCCCTTACAAGTTAGGATAAAATAAAATAAAATAAAATAAAATAAAATAAAATAAAATAAAATAAAATAACCTTGTAAAATCAGTTGGTTTGTCTATCGAGTGCAGAGTTGCAGTGAAATCTGTTCTGGGCTGGCCAGTGAACAATACTCATTTTTGTCCCTCACAGAGATGAATTCCCTGGAACAATATGATGGTCTGGGCTGAAAAGCTCAGAAGCAAACCTGTGCTCTCCCACCCCTACAGGCATTTGATGAAGCACTGTCAGACATTATAGCTTGCTGTGGTCCACACAAGTCCAGCTCAGTGATACATGAGTATCAGCCTCATCTGTTCTCTCTAGTGTGTTCGACACAGTTCAGCCATCCACTGACCCTCATTATGCACAGCATCTTTTCAGACCTTCCATTCTCCCTGGTAAACACGTTGTATTATGACTGATGTCTCAAAGGAATGTATAACCTGTTCTGGCATGACTTCTCTAACAGGCAGGCACCTCAAAGCAGTTACATCTCAATATAACTCTTGCGTGCTCTGCGCCTTTGTGAAAAAGTGATGTCTTCTAATTTCACTGAAGGCTTCTTGGCATGAAACACATCAAAATAACCCTAGATCTAGGAGCATAAATAACTAATGGCTATTTTTATTCTGAATCCTTCAAGATTCTCCTTTAATCAAGATCTCCATCTGGGAGGACAATTCAACTCAACAGCTGAGAGACAGCTGGCTTTTGGAAGGAAAACCCTGGCACTCTGGAGGGACCTGTCCACTAGGAACCAAGCTAACTAGTTTCAGCTAGTTTCTGGATGAGTCAAGTTAGCTTCAACTCCATCCATTGAGCTGAAAACAGTGTCGTAAATCTGAGCACAAATATTTTCAAGCAAAAGCAGCCACAAACATCCGTACTTGCCCAAAGCTTTCAAATGCTCACGGCGTATGAGCTGCTCAGGATGTCCAAAGCCTGGAGTAACTGCAAGGTGAGAGCTCCTGCATAGCTTCTGGCCAAAGAATGGTTGGTTGATGGCACCTCGGCCTCTTGCTGGCAGCTGGGCAAGGTCTAGCACAGGGCAGGTTCCTTTGGCACTCGAGGAACCAAAGAGTGTTGGTGCCACCTAGAGGGACCAGTTGCATAAAAAGTGTGGAAATCACACATAGACACAATAATGTGCCTCAGATGTATAGTGTTAGGGAAAAAATCCTAGAGAATGGTTCTTACTGCTGTGCAAAAAATATACACAATAACAAGGAGTAGAAGAGTACAACATATATAGAAAAGGTATCACACTCCTCACCACAACTTGCAAAGAACATATACTTAAGGCAGCCAACTGCCAATTTCTCTCTCCTTCAAGCCACTTCCCAGGCTCACAGCTGTACTCCTCATTCTTCCTCCACTTTTCTAAGCCCTGAGGAAACAGCCAGCAATCTGACCACATTTTGAGGTCAGATCACAGTTCCCTGTGCAGCTGTAGCATCATATGCCGCTGGAGTCAGATGGCAGGACTACCTTGGACATCCAGGATGCAGTCAAGAAATCCCTCAGACTGCAACTTCACAGCCCTCTGCCAACCATCAGCTTTGCTGAAGACTGGCAGCTGCCCACCTAACTTAAAGCTGCTCTGCAGGAGAGAAGGAGCAAACACCCACGAGCAAAGAAGAATCAGTCCATAAATAATGTCATCTCCTTCCCTCCTCCATTAAATCTGCCACCTGTAACCTCTGATCCACTACAGAAGTGATGATAACTCATGGGGACACTATGGGGCTTGGGGCAGGTTGCTGACAGGTGAAATCTGAGGCTCTTTCATGGTAGCCTAAGCATCCACATGTGGGGTTGGAAAGTTTGGCCTGGGATGGCCAACATCCAGGTGACAATCATCTCCAGGGGATGGCAGGTGTACGAGCTCAGTCTGCTCTCCGTAAAACTTGTGGTAAAGTCTATGATGGATGCAGATAAAATCAGCTCTTGCCCTTATGCTAAAATATTCAAAACGTTAGTCTGATGTTATCTTATTTTTTAATTTACTGAATTCTGAGTGAAGGTACCAGCCATTTGAGTTTTTAAAAATGAGAGTAACAGCAATATGTTATGTATTTAGCCATGTGTTTACCTTCTCATGCTGTTTATCAAAAACAATTAAGCATGAAATCCCTAAACCAGACTTATGATTCAGTTATACTGCATTTGAAAGAAAAATAGATTCGGTCCTGAACTTTGACATAAATTACATTGACATTAAAATATTTATTATAGTACATTATGAGTATATAACTATAGAGCTACCATCATATGTTTTAGCAGAAAATGTGAACTTCAGTGATCTTTTTTTTTCCCCCAAAGTAATATTATGGATGCCATGAGTGCTTTAGCTGAGCATGTGCTGCCTGGCAGGATGCACTGATAGGATGGATTAACACAGTCATAAATGCATGCTCAAAATCATTTAGGTTTATACCTCTGTTTAGGAAAGTGCATCAGCAATATTTATATTTTATTTTTCAAGCCTGATCTACACACAGACAATAACATATTATATGCATTTTGCACCTGGCTGGGATGCAATTAAAGTGCTTATAATGACATAATTCAATCCAGTATAGGAAAAAGTCATCAACATCTTTAAAGATAGCTTTTGAGGTACCACTCTCCAAGCACCCAGACAAGGCATGTACTTCCACTGAGGAACTTCCACTCAAAGTCAAAAACCTGTGTGTACTCCAGGCTCGAATCTTGGTGAGCTACATACATGGTGGTTGCCATTGCTTTATCCTCCTGATTTATTGATTTAGGGTGGTTTGAAGTAGCACTAAAGACTAAAAATTCAGGTTAGCACTAAAGACTAATAAAATTAGGCTGCTCTGTATTTAAAGGCCTTGAAATACTGTTCAGCAATTTCTTCCTGACTTGTTACTTTACTCCTCCAGATAATACCAGAGTGACAAAAAGGATGCACAGAGGGGTGTGGGCAGGACATCTTTCACTCAGGGCCAAAGGGAGCTGTTTCCCTGCGGTGCCAAGCTGTTCTCATGTCTTGGTTTCTCAGGACAAAAGAAAGGCAAGGAAAGGCTTTTCACAGAACTACAGAATCACAGAACAGTTGAGGTTGGAAGGGGCCTCTGAAGATCATCTGGTCCAACGTCCCTGCTGAGCAGGATCACCTAGGGCACATTGCACAGGAAGGCACCCAGGCAGGTTTTGAGTATCTCCAGAGAATGAGAAATATCTCCACAACCTCTCTGGGCAACCTGTCCCAGAGCTCTGTCACCCTCACAGCAAAGAAGTGTTTCCTCATATTCAGCCGGAACCTCCTGTGCTTCAGTTTGTGCCCGTTGCCTCTCGTCCCGTTGCTGGGCACAACTGAAAGGAGACCGGCTCCATCCTCTCGACACCCTCCCCTCAGATATTTATACACATGGGTGAGGTCTCCCCTCAGCCTTCTCTTTCCCAGGCTAAGCAGGACACCCTCGTCCTTCTTGGCCAGCAGGGCACACTGCCGCCTCACGGCCAGCCCGCACTCCACTAGGGCTCATTTCAGTCACGGAACGACCGAAATGGCGATATCCGGGATAAGACAGGCCGGGCTGGGCCGAGCCGCGCCGGGCCGGGGGGCGGAGCGGGGCGGGCCGGGGAGCCGGGGCCATGCCGGCGGGGCTGGGCGCCGCCTGGGCGCTGCTGGCCGCCGCCTTCCTGGCGGCGCTGCTGCTGCACCGGGCCCAGGCGAGGCGGCCTGGCGGCGGCGGCGATAGTAATGGTGGTGGCACCGCCTCGGGCCTCTTCCAGGACCTCATCCGCTACGGGAAGACCAAGAGCGGCGGCGGGCAGCGTCCCGCCTGGCTGCGCCGCTTCCAGGTGCCCAAGAGGTGAGCGGGGAGGCGGCGGGGCCGTGCCGGGGCTGCGGGCGGTGTGGTGGCTGCTGAAAGCCCCTCAGGGGGCTGCGGGTGTAGGGGGGTGTTACAGGTCGCAGGAGAGGTAGGGCACAGGCTTAGAGAAGTGTGTCAGTACGCGATGAAATGCTGTGTTTTCTCCTACTGCGCGAATGCTATGTGCCTTATGCAACATGTATTTCAATTAACTGCAAAATAGCATACGCAAAATGGAGTGTTAGTACTCAGGATATTATTAGAAGCCTAAGTTTGTTTGTGTCCTTTTCAGACATACTGGGAGGCTGCCCACTGGCACTACGATATGGCTCAGTATATAGGTTCCTGTGATGCTGATCTCCTGTGAGGCTCTGAAAATCCTTCACTGCAGAGCAGAACTTGTTGACGAGTCGGCTGACAGAAGGAAGCACATTGCACTAGTATGCAGTTGTTTTGGGAAAGACTTTGAGCGGAAAGATATGTAAAACTCTGCTTCAGATCAGGCTTGCTGAAATCTCAGATGTAAACTGAATGATTCTGAAAGTGCATTATATGCTTACTCTCTGTCTGCCTCAGTAATGGCTTCTCAGGAACACACTTATTTTTACAGTTAGCCTCGTTTTTTTTGAGAAATTATTATTCTGTTTATGGATAAGGAACATAAGGATTTCAATCATGCAGAGTCCATATGCCCCAAATTGGAATAAAAGCCTACTGTCTTGAACCCCGGTCCCATGCAGTATCAGTACAAACCTTCCAGCAAGACTTGATCAGGGACATGGGAGTATGGACACCCGAGTGTAAATGTGACTATGCAAACATACTGTGGGATTGCTTTCTGAAATGAATTCTCAGTCATAAGATATTCTGAGTTGGAAGGGACCCACAAGGATCATCAAGTCTGTTGTCTTCTACGTGCAGGGCTTCTTGATAAAATACACCACAGGATACTGATAATAGCATGTTAATCTAAGTATCCAAGTGCTGCATGAACAACCTCTAACAAGGCAAAAGAACTAACTGTTGTGTTACCCAAACACATCTTTTTCTGAAAAAGATGCTGAAACGAACAAATTGCTGTGAAGACTTCTTAATAGATATACTTAATAGGATACGAGAGGGACAAGGGGGAAAAATCCCCACCTCTCAAGCTTTTTATATGTTACTGGGATCTCATTGCTTTGATCACTTGAGAGTCTTGACAAGAACTAGCCTTTGACTTGAACATAGGCATGACAGGAGCTTGCAGGTCCAGAAGGACAGGATTGGGCTGCTGCTTAACCCAAAGACCTGATCATCCCTGGTGTAACTTTGTTATCACTAGCACAGTTTACATAAGTAGCTTTCAAAACAAATGTTTAAAAAGGTTTTGTGACACAACATATTACTCATGGCAGGGTTATAATGTTGTATCTTGGTTATCAAGCTTCTGGTTCCTGAAAATTCCACAGATGCATTTAGGCTCTGTGGTATCCACAGCAAAAAGAAGGGTTCATAAAAGCTTTGGTTTAGTGCAGTGTATTGCAAAGTATGGTATTCTTGAGGTAAAGTCTCATCTGAGTTGACCTTTCTTCAACAGAAGTTTTTAACCACCTATTCTTAGGGAACATGCTATCTGAAAAATGTGGCTTTTTCAGTGAATTGGTCTCAGGCTCTCAACATCTACAAAGAGATTCTGTGACTGCAGTATTAAACCTGTAACCCAGCTGGCTGAATGAGGACAGGAGATCCTGAAGATAACTCTTGAGACATTTTCTATTTCCACTCATCTGCATCTTATTTCCAAACAAGCAGTGTATTTCCACTAGCCTAGACCTTTTTAAACTTTGCTATTCCATCTTGTCAAATGTTATGATTCATTTTGGGTTGTTTTGGCAAAGGCGTACCATTCTTCTCTCCTTGAGAGCTGACATGTAGTTACTGTAGTGCTGGATTGCTCTGTAGGTCAGACGCATCCCCAGAATAGTTGGGATTGTTGAAAGTTCACCAACTGCAATGGTCAAGTTGTTCTGGAGTGTACAAGGAAACTTGCTGGCTTCTGACTTGGCTTCTGTATTGCTGTTGAGCAACAGCATGGAAATGCCCAGAAAATCATTTCAGACGTGCTTTCAGTGGTATGAATTATGAAGAAAAATTGTATAAATCATGATTATTTGTAAGCGTCGAGGAATGTCTTCGTAATGCATGGTTTACACCTTCTCTTGGTGCAGCTACAGTTGCTGAGGTCAGCTAAGTTAGACATATATTGCCTGTTGTTTCAGGCAGCATTTAAGGGAGCATTTTTGTTCCACAGGTGGTTTACTCACTTCTATGTAGTTTCTGTACTCTGGAATGGCTTTCTGCTGATTGAGCTTTTCCAAGCTAAGTTCCTCGGAGCAGCACGCCCACCATGGATTCAGCGCTTGCACAGTGCGTTTGGCAGAGATTTGCAGAACCAGAACACAGGCAAGTATTCCAGCTACTGTAAAGCAGCCATATAAATATTACAAAACTGCACTAACATCCTTTGCTGGATAAGTATTCTTCTTGTGCTACTTCATCAGCTGCTCTTAAACTAGGCTCCAGGTGACATTCCTGGAATACCAAATCCCTTTGTCATTAAGGTAGAAGTCATTCTAATTTACAAATATAATAGCTTTCAGCACTCATTTTAGTTGGAAGAGCCATTTTTACCTTCTAGATGTAATCTTGTGCAATCACTGTGGTCAGCAGTGCCTCAGATGTGCAAATATTTTTCCCAGTGCTAGGTTAGTTTAAAAAGAGGATAAGATTTTGCTGTGGGGAGGGGAAAATTAGCTCTTTTGAAGGGGTAAAATTGGTCCTAGCTATCCCTAAGTCACTATTTTTCATTTGCAAGCAGATCGCGAACACGTCTCTGCACTCTTGGTTCTCCTGCTCCTTTGGCTGCACAGCTTTCGAAGACTTGCAGAGTGCCTCTGTACCAGCGTGTTTTCCAATGGCGTCATTCATATTGTGCAGTATTGCTTTGGACTTGGTTACTACATTGTTCTTGGTGCAACTGTGCTGTGGCAAGTGCCTATTAATGTCAGCCGTGGTAAGTACCCACATAGTTATTACCAAAGTTGCAGGTTTTTTGCTTCATTTTCTTTCCATCGTGGCAAACAGTTCACTTGATTTCATAGAGGGTTTGCGTGAGAAGGGTGTTAATTGGTGAGAAGTAAAAATAATTTACTGGCATAGTCCAAAGTAACTGCACTTCAGTATGTTGCATAATAATCAACCCATATTACTCACACAGACTCACACTCACTCACTTACTCACTTTCATGTTAACCACCACAGTTGTTCCCTGAAATTCACTGTTATTCCATCTCATGGTAGATGATAATTTCAGGAGCATTACAGGTCAGGTTTGCCATTAAGATCCATTTGCTTTAAGAAAGAAATTAATCGGTGCCAGTTCTCAAATACCGCTACTCAACACCAGTTGTCAAAATAAAGTTTGCTTTTTTGCTGTAGGCTTTCCTGTAGGGTGGACCTACTAAGGTGGGACCGTCTTGGCCAACTCCTTTGCCTTCCACTGAGAACTCCCCACTGCTCTGCCTTACATCAGTTAGTCTCATCTTTCCCTTGGTGCTGTAATGTCTGCATTAATACAGCAGTAATTTGAATTATATGACCTGTTTCTGCCAATGCATTCCACTGAGGCTCCCAGCTGAACTCTTATTTGTTCCTCTGCACAGATAAACCATGAGCTGCATCACTTCCACTGGCTGTAGCACTTTTTCCATGACTGATTTATGGAAAGTGGTTGTTACCAAGTATGTAGCTTTTTAGTGAAGTTTTTAACCACTTCCAATCACATCAGCTTCAGTTTAATCTGGTTATTTGTAAAAACAACCTTCAGGTCATCTGTGAGTAGGTAAAATCTTTTTTCACCTGCACACATTTTCTACTTTTCTCATCTTGTAGATTCTCAGAGATGGTATATTGACGTGTACATTGGACCTCATCCTTAATACAGTGTTTTTGATGGCCTAAGTGGTTTACAGAGTGTGTGGATAGGTGCATGCATAGCAGTCCCTGTGAACAAGACGTGCAAGTGTACGTATGTGTTGACCTGAGACATGACAACGTCTTTTGTTAGGATGGTAAAAATTATAAACAAAGTTGAATGTTGAGGTTTGTGACTCCAAATTATATATCAGTCATACGTAATAGTATGCTTTATGCTACTGGATTAAAAACTAGGTATTTGATATTTGTAGCGTAGAGCAGTAGAAAGGAAAGAATAGTTGAGTACTTAAATCACACAGGACTCAAAAGCATCTTCCAAGTGATTAGAGGCTCGCTACTAGAGTTTTGTAAGACAATAATGTACAAAATAGACACGTAGTGTTTTGGGACAGTGCTTGGGAAGGTATTTACTGGCTTTTTATTAATGAAGCATATTTCATTTAGGTAAAGAAAGTTCCATGCAGATCTGCTGGTATCACATCATAGGAATTGTGGTGTACGTTTGGGCCTCTCTTCACCAGCACAGATGTCTTGTGATTCTAGCTAATCTTAGAAAAAGTAAATCAGGTAAGATGTTTCATTTCTGTGAGCCATTTACTTCCCTATTTTTTTCCTGGTTGTTTCGATAGGCTTCTGTAGCTTCTAACACCTTAAAAGAGTATTTTTCAGTAACTGCAGTGTGGCAGTCTTTGTAAGACTTTAAGTAGGTTAAGTGAAGCTGCTTGGAAAAGAGATTGGGCAGCTCAATGTTCAGAACTTAATTCAAGGGTCTATCTTATGCTATCCTAAAGACAGACAGTCATGCTTAGGACTTGTGTCACTCCTCTGAGATGTTACTTCTTTTTCCATGGGAGTTAAAAATAGTCTTCCTTACTCTGTATTTATGCAAACAGCCAGACGTGATACCTTATTTCATTAAGAAGTACAAAGCTTCAAAGATCAGATGGAGCTGCATGATGATAATTTTAAAGAGCGTGTTGTTCTGTAATTGTGAGTTTGTTTAATGGATATTGTTTAATGGATATTGTTCTTAACTTACTTCTCTCCGTTTGCTTTCAGGAAAGGTCATAAGTCTGAGCCACAGTATACCATTTGGAGACTGGTTTGAAAGAGTTTCTTGCCCTCATTATTTTGCAGAACTTCTCATATACGTGTCTATGGCCATCACATTTGGACTTGACAACGTGACCTGGTGGTTTGTAGTGACATACGTTCTTTTCAACCAGGCGCTGGCTGCTGTTTTGTGTCACGAGTTCTACCAGAAAAAATTTACCTCCTACCCAAAGCATCGCAAAGCATTTATACCATTTGTCTTCTGAATACGTCTTCTGCAGTATTTTTACAGACTGGAAATGTTTTCAATGAGGGAGTGAGCAATTTACATTTTAATAAAGCCACGGTAAAATTGCAGTTTTCTAATTCTACCTTGAAAGCTGATACTTTTTATGATAATCTGTTGTGTGTTGCTTATTTTTGTGGGGAGATGTAAGGGAGGTATGTGTATCATGCAAGTCATGAAGAGGCTTAATGAAGACCTTGGTTAAAACTGAGGAGTAAGGTATATATCATGCAAGCTGTGAAGAGGTTTACAGAAAACCTTAATTAAAACCGAAGAGATGCTGACTGAGTCTTTTCTGTTTTATAACTGCATGTTACACATAACACACTTCTTGTTGTGCAGCAAGCGAAAATACTAATCCTTGTGAAAACCGTGAGAAAGGAGGGTGCCGCGCTTCGCTTGAGCCGTGCTTTGTGCCTGGTGAGGTATCGAGGCGCATTTTTATTCCGTTTTCTCCGTTTGTGGGCGTTCTCAGAGCGCCCTCCCCGTGAGACCTGGCTGAGGGGGCGGTGCCTGGCGCAGCCCCTCCCTCCCTCGGGGCGCGGCCGTTGCGGGCGGCGGTTGGGCCGCTCGGCGCTGCCGGTGACGCGGCGCCTTTAAGAGGCCCGCAGCAGCGCCGCGCCGGGCCTCGGCCACCATGGGCTCCGCGGCGCCCCGCTCCG
>NC_048896.1:67906818-68048939 GCF_011077185.1 Oxyura jamaicensis | reverse complement strand
CCGCCCTGGCGCTGCTCGTGCTGCTGGCGGCGCCCGGCGGGCTGCTGGCGGCGCCCGAGGAGGAGCCCGGCCGCAACAAGGTGCCGGCGGCGCAGGGAGCGGCGCCGGGAGCTGAGGTGAGGCGGTGGGGGGGGGGGGGTGCGGATTTTAAATCCTGACAGAAAATAATCCGGGGGGCGTTAGGAGAAACCTAACGCTTGCGGGATTCTTCTGCCAGGTGGTCACACGCAGAGGGGGAAGTTGCATACGCACCGCTCGACGTACGATGGGTGAAAAGTTTAAAAATCAAACCCGAAAGTGTGCAGCCCTGTGAAAAGCACAGCAATTCTGTCACGCTGCGATCCGGCCCTGTCTGTGCATGTGTTAACTTTCTCGGCCGCCTCTGGTCGAACGTGAACGGCAGCCTCCTTGGTTTGGGTCCTGCTTTTGATGATAGGTTTACTTAAAAAGTAAACAGTAATTATTAAGGAAAATCTGGAATGTGCTGGTCAGGTCTGGCCACTGAGAAGTCTCGGAGATGGTTTTCAACAAGCAAAACGCACCCAAAAAAAAGTTTATGCAAACTTGCATAAAATTTTAATGTGGTTGATATACTCGCGTTCTGCAAGAGAAGAAAGTGATCCTGACAAACATTCAGAGGACTTCATATTTCTCCTAAGCTATCATAATTGCTTAAGAGCTGTTTGAAGAGTGTAATTCGTACCATTGGCATCCAAAAATTGCTTGTTTGCTTGAGCATCGTAACATAAATAGGCACGGACTGTAAAGGTAGCAATACCAGATCTGAGCTAAAGCTGCTTTCCCCTTGTTTCACTGTAGCAGTGGTAATAGCCTGTGTGCTGAGGTACTGCCTTAGTAATCACAGCAGGATCTATCTTCTGGCTGAGAGACTGACCCTTAGTCCAAGGTAGGTGGCCACCAGTAACGTGTTAATGATAGTTAATGCTGCACGAAAGGTGCATGCTTGCGATGCCACACTAGGCTATATAATATGGCAGGAGAAATACCGAGCTCAGTACTTCCAGGAATCAGATGTTCAAGCCTAATTAACCCCATCTTTGTTTTGTTTTGCCTCTCCCTTACAGAAAGGGTCCTCGCCCGTTCCTCCAGTTCACCTCATCAATGAAGAGTCACCTGACAAGACTAACTTGGGCTTTATTCACGCGTTTGTGGCTGCTATATCGGTCATCATTGTATCAGAGCTGGGGGACAAGACCTTCTTCATTGCGGCCATCATGGCGATGCGGTACAACCGTTTGACTGTCCTGGCTGGTGCTATGCTTGCCTTAGGACTGATGACGTGTTTATCAGGTTAGTCCTCAGTGTTTTGGTTTGTCTATTAAAACGTACAGGATAAATACGTATTTATCAATACACCTTAACTAAAATTAAATCAAACGTAGTAGTTATATGCTGTTTGAGGAGGTGTATTTCTGTTTTGAGGAGATTCTGAAGGGTTTTCCAGGGAGCTGTAGCTCAAATCAAGTATTTAGGCTCACAACTCTAATTAGGAATTTATACTCCCTAGACATATATATATGTATATATATATGTATATATATATACATATATATATGTATATATATGTATATATATATGTATAAAAGGAAAAGGAGCAGAATTGGAAGCCTAAAGTACTTCCTTGGGTTTTGTACTACTATATTCCTTTATATTTTTAGCTCCTATTAAATTAGCATGTCTAAAGAGAGTGTAGGGGTGACTTTTTCTTCCTCCTAAGGTGAACAATTCTTAACACGATGCCAGATTTCCCTCGACTGCCTTGTATCCTCCTATGTGTAGCTAGTTGGAAGCTGTGCAAGTGGAAGATTACATCTTGTCCTGATCCTTTGTGGCGCACAGTACTGACAGAGCAAAGAGCTGGAGGGGAAGTGAGGTGTCAAATGGCACTTGAGGAACAAGTAGCTCTGGGTGCTTACATAGCTGTAATTATAAAATGGAGCAGCCTTCAGGTATATCAGATGTAGCATGTAGTTTGTTGTGTACGTGCTCGTTTCTAAATATGCCTATTACAGAAATCCTGGAGGTAGCGTCCTTTGGTTTATACACGCTGGAGACAGCCTGTGAACTGGCTTCAGGCCTCTCCATTTTCCAGATGTATAGGCACTGCGCTGTGTTGCTGTATGCATTGCCGCAATTAGCATTGCAGTCTTATAGCAGTTTCCATTCGCATTGTGTGTAATGGCAGCATTATGAGAGTCTCTCCTATTAGTCACAATGTTCTCTGAGCATTGTTCACTGCTGTGCTGCTTGCTTCATTTAACTTTATTTAGTATCATAGGTGATGGTGCACCATGTGTATCTTGGGAGCTCTCTCTGCCATCTGCCCATTACAGCCCTCCCTTTTTGTATATCAAGCCTTCCTTCAAAAAAAAAAGCTTTATTTTCCAGTTTGTTCCATAGTTTAGGGGTTCCCAACTGTTTTTTTTTTTTGTTTTTGTTTTTTTTTAATTCAGACAGGAGCTGCCTTTTTTCCCTCTCTCTGCCCTTGTTTCTTACAAACACAGCGAACTGCGTTTAGAACTACCTGGTTTTTGTTTTGTTTCTGTTTTTTCCTACCTTGATTTCATGAAATGCTGCTCATTTAAACTCAGTAGCTCCAAATAATGTGTTTTTTTTTTTTTCTTCTCTCGCCCAAGCTGTGCTTAGAAACATTTTTACCCTTGTGACATAACAAGCTGCCTTAGCATTCTGATTATTTCATTGTTTTTGTGTTTTTTATATGGTAAGTAATGCTAAAACCATATTTCTGTATAGATTCTTTCATGGCTTTACTACAGTATTTTCAGTCTTTAAAAGCAAGTTTAGTTGAAATTCTTATGTTTTACTTGGCAATGGAACTAATGCTGTTACTCGTGTGTATGTAATCACTAGTACTACAGCCGAACTTTATTTTGGTCTGGTAGTTGTACTTGGGGTAGTGGCAGTGTGGATGGATTAACTTTCAGGCTGTTTAGTAACTTCTGAGCCTGTTTTGAACTAGGAAGGCATGTAATACACTTCCAGGTAGCTCACTGCACATGCAGCAAAACAGCAAAGACAATTGTGAGTGCATGGTGCAAACAGCTGTTTCCTCTTATTTACACAGGCCCTTTTATGTCCACACTGCTAACTAGTTAGACTTCTCCCAGAAGCTGGGCCTGGATGTACGCTTCTTCTTTTTGAGTGCTGGTTTTAGCTAGATTTGATCACCTTGGATACCCCTAACAGTAGATGCTCTGTGGAGATCTTCTTTAGTCTTTGAGTGGGATCAGTGCTTTTATATTAAAGGACAATTGAATTTTGTCACCTTGCATGTTTACGGGGAGTGTGGGGGAGAAAGGAATAGTAACGTGCAGGTATTTGCATTTGGCAAAAAAAGAAATGAGTGAATTCAGGCAACCGGATGGTTAGCAGGTTTGTCTAGTAAATCCATCTTGCAGAAAATCTTATTCTGACTTTATCTGATAAATAAGACAGGTCTGAAATAAACGAAAAAAAAGATAGGAAAGAGATGCCATCCAACATGTGAGATAGATTAGTCATGGTATACAATACCAGTTAAATCTAACATGGTTACAGATGAAATCTCTTGACCTGCTTGGAGAAAAGCAGGATTTGTGTTGACCTTGAGTGGAATGAATTTTGCTTGGACTGACTCCCCGGAATAGCAGCACATCAACTTCTCCTGGTGTACCTCATCGCTGTGTTAATAGACTTCAGTCTCTAGTATGACCGGTAACAACTGGAGTTTCTGGAGTGGTGTTGTCTTGCAAAAATAGAAAATACTTTTTTAAAAAAGTTTCATATCAGTGAAAACTTGAATCTCAGGTTTTGCTACTGAGCATTTTTTAGATATGGGAAAAATAGTGATATTTATGCTTGATTTTGAAAATACATGTTTGTTTTCTTTCAGTTTTGTTTGGCTATGCCACAACAGTTATTCCTCGTGTGTACACGTACTATGTGTCAACTGCGCTGTTTGCAATTTTTGGCATCCGAATGCTTCGGGAAGGCTTGAAAATGAGTCCAGATGAGGGTCAGGAAGAGCTGGAGGAAGTTCAAGCAGAAATTAAGAAAAAAGATGAGGAAGTAAGTCAAAACTGTATGTGAATTATGGCTAATGAAACAGTTACAGCTTTCCAGTTGCAGAACTGTAGTGTGTTTGGGGTGTTCAGCCACGTCTGGGATTAGTGAGTCTGCACAGCAAATGTGTGGCCAGCTGGACAGAAGTGGACCTCGGGAGGCTGTTTCAGCAGATGATTCTGGCTCTGTGGCATATCCTACTACATGTGGAAAAATGAGGTTTTCTCCAGAGAGACCTTTTTTTTTTTTTTAAAGGCATGGGCTAGCAGAGAGATGGTATGAACAGTTGCTCTCTCATCGCTGTCACGGTCAGGTAAAATAACATTGAGGTTTGTGGTGCTGCAGCAAAGGGCTATTATAATAATTTTATAAATAAACTGGTCCACTTCTAAGGAATAGCATGCAGTAGCAATCTTATTTCTGCTAAGATTTTTTTTTTTTGGCAATTTTATCAACTCCTAATTTGAGAGCCACCGCTTTTGAAGTTGTGTCTATATCTGTCAGGTTGTCTATACCAGCTTTGGAATAGGAAGAAATCTATAGTTTGAAGTCAGGTATTGTTCCTGTTGTACTTGCACAGCAGTTAAAAGCTTTAAGATGGACAACAAGTGGAAGTTAGAGGTGATTACAGATATATTTGTGTGTATAATAAGCATTTTAAAATGCTGTCTAATAATATGTTGCAAATGTGCAGTCAGTGGTAATAACATTCCAGATATTAAATTACTAGCTTTACAGTTTAAGTATTTCATTTAGGTTATTTAGTTGATATTTCTAATCATATATATTGTTTTTTTTTCCCCTTGTCCTCTACAGCTTCAGAGAACTAAACTGTTAAATGGTCCAGGGGATGTGGAAACAGGGTCAGGCACCACTATACCTCAGAAGAAATGGCTACATTTTATTTCTCCAATCTTTGTTCAAGCTTTTACTTTAACATTTCTAGCAGAATGGGGTGATCGTTCCCAATTAACAACCATTGTCTTGGCAGCCAGAGAGGTGAGTGTTGCGGAATGCCCGTTTCCCCCCCGCCCCCCCATCCTCTTTTGCTCTCTTTGGGTTGCCTGCAGATTAGCAGGGCAGACAAAATATCCTTGCAGGAGGTGTCAGAGTCACACCTGCTGCTTTATTGTGCATTAATGTGACAGCTGTGCTGAGGCAGACCTGAAAATAAAGGCATTGAGGCTCTGCATACTATTAGAGTTATTGTCGCATGATTAGGACTGCACAGGCATTTCTGAAAGTAGTTGTTTTATATCATGCAGCTGAATACAGTTGTTATTTGGTATAGTGTAGAAAGAGATGTTACAGAACCTCATTCTTTGATCTGTGAGATCATACAGCTTTAACGCTAGCTTTAAAAGAAGACCTTCCTCATAGCAAACTTAAAACTGATAAAAAGATACTTTTTTAAAAAATGAATTTGATACGATGTACAGAACTAAAATTCCAAACAGCGTTATAGTAATACTGTAAATGAAATGATACTCAGCATGATGGTCAGAATGTGTATAACTGTAATACACTTAAAGGAAAATTAAGGCTTATAGTCAGCCTTTTAATGAGCTTGAATAGTTTGCCTGTGCTCTCTCCGTTCATTGAGATGATTTACATTTTTCTTCATAAGACTCATGCTTCTTTCAGCAGACTCTCAGACCTTCTCTTGGGTCTGTGTAATGAAGGAGGCTATAATCTGTAGGAACCTCTTGCCTTTATTGCACTGTAGGGAAGGTGCTTAGAGTTAATGAGGCAGGGAGCAGCAGAGGATGATCTCATTGTTCAGGCAGCTACATGCCATCTTCGGGAAATTAGGAATTATTACTCCTGCCTCTGCCAAAGTTTTTATAAAGTGTTGGGTAAGTTGCTTAAGCCCATCCTGTCACAGGTAGTTGTAGAATTCTCTTTTCCATTTTTCTGAGCGTCCTATTAGGAAGTGTCCATTGGACTCCGGTGTGATTTGTGAAGGTGCTGAGCACTGCAACTAAAGACTGTAGATGTTGTGCTTTTAAGTATAAAGTGTTTCTGTAAGTGGTATGAAAACAAGTACTACAAAAGTGAATTTGAGATGTCTTGATCATGGCTTTCAAAACCAATGAATGATTGAGATCTGGATCTTATGTTACCTGTGGGATTGTTTTTAAAGCCTTTTTGTAGTGTATTCAGGTGAATTCTTTGTGAAGTACTAAGATGTATAGCAGAAGTAGTACAGAAATGCTTACGAGGAAAAAATTATACAGAGATTGTGAGTAGTGTGGTAAGTCAGCTGTGACCATACATTCTCCAGCAGACTGAAAGCAAAATACTCTGACTGCTCATTAAGTGAGTAGTGTCCATCCTGTCACGAGTGAAAAGGGTTCCTTTGGGGGGGGAGAAAAGTCATAATTTAAACTGTCTCAGTGCATAAAACAGGAGAAAGATGTAAGTCTGTCTTAACCTAATCCTGAAAAAAGTACTTAAGAACTTGATTTAACACCTTAATAGTTTCCTGTATATAGGAAATGTTCATCAGTTTAAGTGTTTGAAAAGGAAACCAAAGAAATTCTATCCCATCGTGTTAGACTGTCTTTCTTGGCAGTATCTGAGCACTTGTGCTACTGAAGATACTACGCTAATGGAAGAAGTCATAAATTATTATATCCCAGGGACTGCAGTCAGGAATGGGATAGAGGGAAGGCAAGAGCCACCCTTTGCTAGAGGGCTGCCAATAGCATAGAAACGAGGGGTTCCAGGAATATTTGATTCTGTTTCCAATTATGGAGGCAAGTGTATTCTGCTGGCTCAGCTCTACTTCCCTCCCGGGCTTCTTAGTCGGTAGCTTTCTGTTCTTTGTCCACTACTCCATAGCTTCTCTCACCAGCTCGTGCTTTTGGTTTTTGATCAGTCCATGTTGTCTGTTTTCTTCACATCAGATCACTTCCTGGACAGTTTCTCTCTGTTAGAGACTTCACGCATTCCTCGTGTGGAGGCAGTAGCTTTTTCTGCTCTCTGAGCTGGAAGTCTCACTTTCCTTCCTGCAGGAGAGATTTGCAGAGGACTCAACTTCACTTTCCATAGTGCAGCAGAAAATCACGCTCTTATCTAGCCTCCTTTATCTGTCATTAAAAATTTGTTTTCTCTTTCTAATGCTGAGTCTTCTGTGAGGCTTTTAATATATATGCTGCCCTTAACTGTGCAATTTGTAAACAGATCTCAAATGTCTTTAAGTAGTAATTTGTTACTGTAGTGAGAAGGTGCTCATTATGCAAAGAGGTGAAGCATTGGTTGACAGTAGGTTTTGAAAGCAGTTTATTATCCTCCAGACCAAAATTTTATCGTACTCCGTTATTCACTTGATTTGTAATTTTGGGGGAGCTGGAGTATAGAGCGCACTTTTGTGAAGCTGGACAAAGGAGCTGGTATGTTTTAGCTACTGAAAACATTCATTTGCAATTCATGAATTATTTTTTCCCCATTCCTTATAATTAGGTTGGTGTTCTTCCAGGTGATGCATATTGTGTTTCCCAACAGCTGCCACCTTACCTCTAGAGGTTACTTAAATCACTCTGCTGTACTTAAACACTTAGGGATCTGTATTTAACCACTTGAAGATGCTTCTTGGTTGAAACATCCCACATTAGTCATGTTTAGATTTAAGCCTGTCTCATGAGCTGAAATATACTGTTGCTGTTCCTTAAGACAACGATAGATGCTGGAACAGACTGAACACCAGGGAATGCTCCACATGCCTCATCCTGCCTAACCAAGCAGCCAAGTTATGGTCCTTTCATGGTAGGAGGTTGTTGTGGGACTTAGTAGGCTTCCAGTTGCGCTGATGTTTCCCTTGTCTTTTTTCCTCAGGATCCCTATGGTGTGGCAGTAGGAGGAACGGTGGGACACTGTCTGTGCACTGGTTTAGCAGTTATTGGAGGGAGAATGATAGCACAAAAAATTTCTGTGAGGACTGGTAAGTGAAAACTCATTCCAACTGAAAAATGTTTTAATGCTGGTAATGGCTGTAATGTCAGTAGTAACGCGCTTGGGAAGGGTGTTTCTTGAAACTTCTGTAATTTAATTCCAGGGTTTGGATCTGTGCGCTTTCTGTAGTTCCAGAAAAGGTGTGTGGGGGGGTAAACATCTGCAAAAGGCGAAACGCATGTTCTGCCTCCTTTGTTAAGGCAATAGATGATAGACACTAATCTAACAATGATTTAATGTGCTATAAAGAAGCTCAGTGTGGATCTGTGGCTGGAGGAATGGCCTTGGTTAGACCAAAGACCCTCCTAGCCCGTTAGCTTGTTTAGAGTAGTAAAGTGGACCTGAAGTGGTGATACTGCCTCAGCCTCCAGCAGCTTGTGGCCGCTGTAAGCAGTTAATGGTTTTCATACAGTCTGTTTCTATATAGTTACTTAAACTGTTCTAGAAGTGCTCATCAGTAATATCACTTTTAACTGATGACTTGCTCCAGCTTGAGAATATTGAATCTTAATTTCTTCTCTATAGCCAAATACCCAACAGTAGGAATCAACTTCTCTTTTACACAAGCTGAAGTAATACAAGTAAAACAAAGCTTCTTTCTAAGGACCAAAATATATTCTTCTAAATAAAATTAGACAAGGGGGTGGCATATGGACATCCTGACATGGAGCTAGAAATAATGTCCACAGTTTGCAGCATAAATTGTAAAGTAAGATTGTTTTGGGAATCAGACTTCTTACAAATAAATAATCTGTAATGTGTTATGGAAGATATTTAACTTCCTCGGTGTCTAAATTCTTTTTGGTTTATTTTTCCTTTTCAGTGACAATCATAGGAGGCATTGTCTTCTTAGCTTTTGCATTTTCTGCACTATTTATAAGTCCAGACTCTGGTTTTTAAATTTTTTTCTTCACTGCAAAAGAACAAGGATTGGAAGCATCGAGCAGCTATCCTTGTGTGGTTTTGTATATAATGTACAGAATTAAACAAGCACTGAAGATGAGACACTGAATTTTTTATAGCAAATGATCTGTGGGATTGACGCATTTATGGACAGCTTCTGTGGTGGAGATCTGCTTACTGTCTGGTTGTATATTCAGCGGTATCTGCTCCCTTGGTAGGATTTGCGTGGCTCTCTTGTTTGCTGGACTTGGCTCAGCTGAGTTTTGAGGACCTACATCGGAAATATTGAGGCTTCTTTTTTTCTTCCTCCGTTACACACTTCCACCTCTCTTCAAGAGTTTATTCGTAAGTCTTCTCTGAAGCAGCCCACAAGTGTTTTGTTCCATATTGCTTTGACAAAGCATTACAGAGAAAACGGCTGGCTCCCTCTTCTGAGGACTTTGGTTCCAGCATGTGCCAGAGGCTGGATAATCTAAGCAACAAGAAGCCTGGGAGCAGTTCCTATACCATTGAGTGGCCAAGCCACCAACAGAGCATTTTATAAATTCAATTTAGAGGGCAAACTTCTTAATCAGGGATTTATATCAGGAAATCAGTGTCTGGTGATCAACAACCAACCATGTTTAATATGCAAGCTGTCTGAAGCTACTATTATTTGACTTTTTTTCTCCTTTTTCTGAATTTTAAAACATTAAGGTATGTGGAAAATAATGAAATGGTCCAACATAATGATATTCCATTCCCAGGATTGAACAATAGTGGAATTCTTAGATTTAGATGTGTTCATATTTTTCTTTTTAGGAATAGAAATGTAATCTGGAGGAGTATTAATAAAACATAGTGTCTCTCTGAGTTATTTTCAGTATTGTTTTTGACAGTTCCCATAATTCTTGCCACAAAGGTTAAAGTAATGGTTATATATTTAAGGCTAAGAAAGTTTACTAAATTTATTTTGGATGCTGTTATAAACGCCAGTTATAAAGACTTTAAAAATGTTGACAGCTTAAGATGTGTGGATTACTGAAATGTGCTTTTCTCTGCTATTCAGTGCCTGTTTGGGTTCTAAGCCAATAGCTTAAATCACCCTCTGAGATGTATTTATTAGCAGTCTTGTGAAGTAGAAGACATGGTTTCTAATGGTATCAATCTGCCTTTTACTGAATTTAAAGCAAGATGCAGCCTTACAGACCTCACCATTCAACATGTAGCTTGAGAACAGAGCACTAGCAGTCCTTCCCTTGGGTTTCTCTGCCAAGAGACAGACAGCACTTAGTGCCACCTTGCTGGAAACCCAAGGCTGTAGCAGCTTGCTATCTTTCATGCACAGCCATATGGAAGTGGGTTACAATTTCAGGCTCCAGGCCTGTATGTTCATGCCTTGACCTGAAGGAAGGGTGTGCTGGTTAGTTCACGGGTGATGTGCTGTGTTGTTCAGTTTGAATCCAACATTAGCCAGTCACTGCAGCCTGCTCTCTCCCACGCCCTGGAAACATGCTGTTGGCAGTGTGTTTAAACTCATACCTGCAGGGGATGTGTCATGCAGGTTGTGTCAAAACAGAAGGAACAGGGAACCCAAAGCAGGGAAGAGCCTGAACTTCTAACTGCTTGCTGGACAGCTGCTTGTTGTGTTACCCTGAAGTGGTGCTGCTGGATTACAGTCTGTTTGTAAAGTAATTATGGTGCTGCAGGCTGCTGCTCATCCTGCCAAAAACTTTTTCAAAAGACAAAGCCAAACTAGCTGGCTGTGTTCTCGTGTAGAAACTGTCTGATCTTTATATGCGTCGCTTAAAGCTGTTTTGGTATTAAAGCAATTATGACCAACAGAAGAATGAAGCTATATACGGTGGTGGTTGTAGAGGTAAATGTGAAGTTGCAGAACACACCTATGCAACTTCTGCATTTACATTTTACTGTTACAGACTTGTACATGATGCAAAGTACTGCTTTTGACCACTATCTGGCTGCTATCTAACAAAAGGTAGGTAAGAGTTTAGCCTGAATAATGGTCCTACTGGTTTTTTTGTTTTGTTTTGTACAAACATGGACTTATGCTTAGGGATCTATTATAAAATTAAACAGGTCCTGAAAAGTTAGCAAAAGTTTTAAAAGGCATTTTAGCAGTTGCTACTAATTACAGTGATTTAATGTTGTCACTTGCCTGCTGGAATTCCTCACAATTCAAAGAATCTGGTGCAGCCTCGTTACGGTGTCCCTGAGCTTGCTGAAGGTGATCAAAGTTCCCAATTTATTTTTGGCAGTGCTGTGTTCGCTGCCCTGTCTTCCCACACGGCCTCATAGCACTCAGACCCCAGCCGTCTCCCTCGACTGTTGGCTTGGACCCCAGCCACCTGGCTCATGTTTTTGGCTGGTTCAGGGGCTGGGATTTTGGCAGCTTTCATCACTGCTTACCCATCCTATTAATGCACTGCCATCGGAGAGGTGTGAGGCACTGTTCCATCTCGAAATCCTGGTATACTCCAGATGCAGGTAACGTCTTTGTGTGTGTGTGTGTGTGTGTATGGATAAATATAAAAGATCTAAAGTTATAATAATATAAAAGATCTAAAAGTCACTTGTGGTGACTTTAAGGGCAGTCTGCATCATAAGCTTCTAAATGTGAAAGCATTTTATTTGCCCATGCTTTCCTTCAAGTTGCAGGTGTTAATCGAAGAGGTAGGTATGCTGCTGGTGAGATGAAGTAAATCTGCTTACTGCAGCTAAAACATTGTGGGAGATGGGTCGCTGGGCTAAAATACCCCATGTGGGAGGTGTTGAAGGCAGAACCTGAGACGATGCAGACTGGTGCTGCGGCGATTTGAGATGCCTTGTGATTTCAGAGGGTGAGGAGCTGAAAGGTAACATCGTGGCATATGAGATGCTGACGTGCAAGCAGTCCTTCACTCCTGCTCTCCCCCAACCTGCTCCCCTACCTGTCCCCAGATTCGGCAGAAGTTACTGGTCTGTACTTAGAAAAACAAACTTCATCGCTGTCTTGCAATTCCCTGTGCCAAGAACTGAAGAACTGCGTGGCATGTCTGAATGAGTGGTAGCTCATACATTGCACCTTTGTCGTATTTCCTATTTCAATGTAGTAAGTTGTAATGTGTTTAACAGTGGAGTAGGGCATATCAGGGTGGATTACTCTGCCCTTTCTTGGAGATCCTGATGTGACAAGTTGTTTACCAACTCACAGGAGTGCTCAGGCTGCGAGTTAAAGCACCAAGGCGGGGGGGGGGGGGGTTGGAGTTTGAGATGTCCCAGTTATAGAGATGCCCTAGCTAGGGAATTTTAGCCAAGCACTGGAGGAGGGTGGAGGGGAAATGCGGGCTAAGAAATCACCTGAAGTTACTGAGACAACAGAAGTCATCTTCCTTTCAGTTGTGTCAGAAGTACTCTGTAGTCGGTTTTGAAGTCTTGTGGGTTGATTTACTTTTGCCTTATAAGTAAGATCAGCACGGAAAAAAGCATGAGGAATACTCAGAAGTGCCAGGTGTGGTTCTGTTTTACTGCTCTCAGCTATGTCAGTGTGCTCACGTGGAAGGGGATCAAACAGCAGTGGCAGTGCTTGATCTGCTTGCTGGTGGGGAGGAGGAGCCCTTTGCAGGGAATTACAAAGTCTCTGGTTAAACACATCTTCCATTCCACGACAGCAGTGCGGGCTTGATGCTGTGCTGGTGGGAAAACACATCAGCTGTGGTTATAAATGCTGCTGTCCTGAGGTGTAGCTGCTTCCTGGATAGCAGTGCTTCTGGGGTGGGGGCTGTATTATTAGCCAGTCAAGGCCCTGCTTTCCAGGAGCAAAATACATAGAAAATAATAGTTCTCTTACCCTTTTAAGGGTGGGCAAGCTTTGGGTTTGCCTTGCATATTAGAATGAGAAACACCACACTAGCTCAACCTTTAATTGTTGTAGTCCTCTGCAATTTCTTGTTCTTTTGTGGCTGGAGGATATTAAATACAGTGGGTGAACACTGAAGTGGTGAAAGGAAGGCTCCTGCCTTCCCTTCATATTTCCTCCCAGCAATATGAATGTGGGCAGGGATCCAGCACAGATTTCCCATCCCTCCTGAAGTGTGATCCCCATCAGCTCCAGGCAATTTCCCTGTCAGTTTCAGAGGCATTTCCCTGTTGGCTTCTAAAGCAGGAGCTTGTATCGCAGACTGTGCACACAAGGGGCTTAAAGGTGTGTACAGCCTGCAGCTAGTTTCCAGGCTTGAACATTAGAAACAAAATCGATGTGATAGGGGCTGTTCTATTGGGATGAAAAAAATGTCAAGTTTAAAATGAGCAAAAACTGTTTGCTGCTTGTTGTTTCCCAAGGTGCTTATTGGTTCACCATCTTCCTTACGTTGCATGTGGCAAAGTGCAGTAAGCAAAGATTAAGGTAGACTTGTAATCTCCAGTCCAGCCAGTGCAAAGTTGTTCAGAAGACACCTTGCGAACCAAAGTACAGGTCCAGTCTGACAACAAGCCCATTCTCAGGGCAAGGCAAATGGGTGTGTGTATTCGGGGCTGCTGCCTGGGGGTGTGACAGGCAGGTACTGACTAATTCTGCAAGTCTCAAAGCTGGGCAGGAGCAGGCTGCGTAACGGCTCCTGTCCTGGCACTGTTAAGAGTCCTGTATGCTAAAAAAAAAAAAAAAAAAAAAGCTCTCAGATCTTGAATGAAGAGGACCATGTGGTTTCAGCCTCATGCAGCCAGTTATCCTCAATTATTTACATGGCTGTGGCTGTCGTGCAGAGGCATTTGCCATGTTGATGTAGCGTTTTTCCACAGCTCACCTTGTACTGTCCCAAAAGTCAGCACTCTTGCTCTGTTGCTGCTGATTTTATTGCTAAACTTAACCCGTAACACTTCTGTAACGGCTTCATCTGTCTGTCTGTGCCATACTACAGAAGTGTATTCCTTCTGCAGTTACATCTTATGTGAAAACAGAGGTGCCAAAGGTGTTCAACAGAGACTGCTACAAAGACTGGATTTTTTGTCCTCACTGCATGCTGCCCTCTGACAGCTGAAGTCTTCAGGAATTTTGTATTGCCACTGGCTGAGGCCCAGAAGTGCAGAGTTAACTCACCTTTGGATTTCTAATCTTCACAGGCACTTTACGGTTGCATTCTCCTGTAAACAGAGGCTTTGTTTCTCAATTTGCACAGCAGCCAAATGACATTGAATGGCATTGCTTCAGGTGCTGCAGCAGTTGTAATTACTTGATAAGTTTTATGGAAAAAATACTTAGATATTTCCAAAGTTCAGCTTTAAGGAAACTGCTAGGCTTGCTTGCTGCATGCTATCAATCTTATCACAGGCGGGTGTAGACAGTCTTTAACTGTGGCACTTCTGCAGCTAGTTTTGTTTTGGTTCATGGGGCTTGTGGCATCTGAAGGTTGTATACAACTTGCACAAGGGCTACTTAATTCCCAAAGCCAAGAGATCAGTATCTTTACATGGGCAGCTGAAGAGATTATAGAAGGAAAATACTGCAGACTGTAGAAATGGCTAAGCATATTTATCGCTTCCTCCAGGCATTCAGCTTCAATTACAGGAATTCCTTCCCTCCCACCTTTCCTCAAGCACTTGGTTAATTTCAAATTATTAATTTCTTGTCGTTGACAGTCACGCTTTGATCAGTGAGAAAGGATTAGACCACCCTGACAGGTTACGTTCAGAGCAGTAAGTGCCTGCTCTGAAGGCATTCTGCTCTCAGCCAACTCTGCTTCTTTTTCTGTGGCGTAGCTGACAGGTGAGATAATTCAGCGTGCCTTTAAAAGTACCATCCTCTGACAATCCACCAGCAGAAGAAATGCCGAGGGAAGGGAGTTCACAGCAATTAAAGGAGGGTGCTTTGCCCCTGCCAGAAAGCAAGGGAGTGGGTATTATTGAGAAGCTTTCCCTTGTGCCTACAAATAAACAGCTGCGGTACTGCTCAATCATTTTGACAGCAGGGACTGTATGCGTGAAGATACCAACGTAGTCTTTTGGTTGTGCATGTTTAAACAAGTGCTGCGGGTGTAAATGCAAGACAATAATGTACACAAGTCAAAGGTCTCCAGTTTTTGGAGCGGGCCATTGATTTATGAAGAGATACAGAGAGAAGACAAGAGAACAGTACAGTATGCATTTTTACTGAGATCTCACAAGTCATGTCTGGGTAGGGGAGAGACGATAAAATTGATATCAAGCAACTTCTCACGAGTCAGGTGTCTGGGTGGAAATGGTGAGAGCGCGCTTCACTGTGAAACTCTGCTCAACGTGACATTAAGCAACTCCGGAAAAAATTCTAGAACTTTAGAAGCTACAAAAAGCAAAATTTTAAATGAGTTACATTTATTCAATTAAAAAAAATTGACAGTTAGTAATGGTCACATGAACACCAGGGAACTGTATCTACATTTCCTGACGTCAATATGAGCGGCACTAGGGCTTTTTTGTTTTACGTATACAAATCTAATGCCAGTTAAAAAAATACAAAACAAAACTGAAACCAAGACACTGTGAAATCAACACTGCTTAAAAACTCAAAATTCAATCGGATATATTTTAAAATAAATAGTTTTTACCTTTCTTCTTAAAAAAAGACAACTCACCAACTGCTTTCAAAGCAGTAACATCTTTAAGACCATTCCCAGAAGTGTTTCATAAATAATTACCCCTTGATTGTCTATTAATGCAGCATCTCTCAGTCTCAGCTAGGGTCTCCATATTAGGCCACGCAGGATTTTGTTCAGACACAGTGTTTTGTTTTGTGTTTTTTTCCCTCATTTTTATTTAAGTACAATTTCTTTGAATATAGCATATCATGCTGGCAAAACTCATGCAGATGACATAGCATGAAGCATAACAGAGCTTAAAATTACCTGTTTAAAAACAAATACAAGGAATGTAGTGTTAAAAATCATGATACTGAAAAAGCAATTATCCAGTCTCACGGACAACCAAGACAATCCAAACGTTCTCTCACAGTTGTCTCATCTACTATGATTTGGTTAAATACATCTTTTTAAATCCAAGTTTACTTACTTACTTAACTCTTCAACTTTTTTCCACCAGGGATAAGTAAAAAAATAAAAAATTATTAAAACTAGTCTCTTTCCTTTTAATCAAAATAACCATTTTTCCAGCCCTCTGACTGTACATCTAATTTTAATAACAATTTCAAATAGAGAAACTCATGAATCTGACATTTGACATCTCCCAATGCCACAACACTTACAACTCAGAACAATACCTGGGATAAACCTCTGAACATATAAATGCTTTTTGAATCAACTTCAACATCTGAAAAAGGCCACATCTTTAAACCTTCAGTACAATTTCACACAAATTATAATCCTAAGGGACACTTTGAATTACTAAGCAGGCAAGTAAGCCCCCAGATGATTCTCTCTCATAGGCAACTGTGCAACTTAAAAAGTCTCCTTCAAAGGAAGCTATAATCAGTAATCCTTTCCCCATGCCATATAAAACACAAAGCCAACCAGTTTTTGAAGCCTTTTTAATCTTGCACTTTGAGCCTCAAAGGATCACCGTATTAAAGAAACATTTTCCAGAAATGTCTCTCTTGACAGCTTTATGCATGTTATTCCTTGATGCCCCCCCCTTTTAACAGTTTCACTGACTAAAGAAATAAACTGGTTTTCAAATAGTCTTTTCAGTAAAGTGCTTGTCATTACCCAAAAAAAAAGTGCTATTTGAATCTTAAGAAAATTTCTTTTTCTGTGAAAAACTGCCTGATATAGCTTTATTTTTATTTCTTTTTACAGAAAGTTGAAACGAAACCTATCTGTTGTAAGGAAACTGGGTTACTAATTTTGGTGTTTGGCAGCAGGCAAGATGCCCACAGAAGGTGGTGACACACTGGAACCGTAGTGCAGAAGGTAAACCTTCTAGATGAAATGGAAGGCATATGGAGAGCTCCTACTAGAATCCTTTCATATTTATATACAAATATAATATATATTAAATATAATATAAAAATAGCTATATTCATTTTTTCTCTGAAATAATCCTAGAAGCTTTTCTTCAAATCCTCACCCATGGCAGGCAAACAATGTCTTCTAAACCCCATGCAACTCTGCTGTCTTTCTCGCTCTGCTACACGCCACCAGACCGTTTCTTCATAAACGCCATCCTCTCCTTAACAGACTCCTTCCCTTCTGTCAGAGTCATTCTGTAACATTTACACTCCAGAACCTGCAGCATCACAGCATTCGTTATCATGCCCTTTATTAGGATGTTGCAAATAAGTCTATGACTGTAGTAAATGAGTCAGGCAGAAGCAAAAGGCTGATTAAGAAAGAGGCAATAGCCTGGTCCTCTTCCCTCTATAAAATCAAGGACAGCTCAGCAATTGATTCAGCAACAAGGGAAGCTGCAGACATTTTAAACGTGCACCTTTCAGTCACTAGCTGTTAAACAAAGCATTTGCATCCTTGCACAGAATCTGGACCAAGTTCTACTTACATACTTGCTTGTGTATAAAGTTTGCCTGATTCGTGGTATGGATTTCTCTGTTTTTCCAGTTTGAATTTCCCCATCTTCTATACTTTCCCTATGAGCTCGTCGTTCTGTAATTGGATGACCTCTCCCTGAGGTTACAAAAAGCTTCTTGATCAAAGCGTACATTTCTACAGTTCTCTTTCAGCAGCCACGCTATTGTCGTCGTCTAACTTCTCTCTCACCTAGCTGAGCCTTTTTACCAACAGACCTATAGCAGCACACAAGAGTATTTGGGAAGGGGGAGATGGGAAGAGAAGTTTAAACGAACCTTTATATAAAAAGCTGCGTCATTAACTGCTGGGCTGGTATCTCTATTTCTTGTAATTCCCATATAACAGCTTAATACACCTATTTTACTACTATTCCAGAGTTCTAACAGCACTATTAAAGCTCTCCCAGAATATTTTAGTGCTCTGTTATTATTGTAATCGGTTAACAATTTTTATCTAACCTATTTTCCATTAACAGAAGTGCTCATAGAACCGACCTCTAGTCAATGCAGCTTATTTTAGAAACTGGTGGAACAGTGTGGTAGTCAGGGTGGAGCAAGGCAAACTTCTTTACATCAAGCTTGACAGAAACAGGTTTCTGATCATTACTCCAGCTCAGAGGATGCCAGAAATCCCTTAAAAGAACATTATTTTTTCCTAGCTATGTTTGGTTTTGGCACCTGCTCCTCACTCCAAGTTGAAAGAGGCTTCTTGGAGCAGAAACCAATCTCATTCTCTTTGGTACTGTATTTCTCACACTCCTTCCTTGTTTGCTACTGTGCTTTTTGGTGCCAAACTCTTGCTTTGTAACTGGGGAATAACAAGAATGCAATGGTGGGACACCTGCAAAGGCCAGCCTCAAAACATAGCCAACGGCATCCAATGCTTGCTAAACTGGGATCACCTTCCTATGGGTTTGGCTCATCCAGTAATACAATCAAACTGTTCCATAGTACAAAATAGTCCACCACCATTTGGTTACATTCATTCAACTCCTCCTCACTATTCAAGATTAATCCAGCTTTCTCTCCCTCCTACTAAATTAACTGCTTTTGCTGTTTATGTATCAGATCTATCTGCATTTATTCATTTTCCTCTGAAGTTGTGGTTTTCACAAATTAGTACCATAAAAACCTACTGAACGTTTACTTAAAATAGCATATCGTATCTGTTGGAACTTTTTATTTTCTTTATAAAGTGAAGTTGCCTTCTGAAGTCTTAGTTCAGTGATACCTCTTAAATCAATAGCCTGGTAGTGTTAAATGCAATCACGATCTCCCCCAAAACATGCTTTAAACACTACAACAATTACTTTGTTGTTGTTCTGTTTTAAATCAGGTTACTGTTCCTACTCCTGCAAAAGGAGTGCCCTCTATTTTGAGATCTTTTACGAGCATTACCTTTAAGGTCTGAGATTCTAGAGCCGCATCTGTTTCTGGCTAGTGTTTGAGGGGGAGCAGCACTCAAAAATGCTCATGTTCTCAACTCAGACCATCATTAAAATGAACACAGTACAGAAAAAGCTATGAAGCAGATACACAGGTTTGGTTGACAATGTACTAAGACTTCAAAATTGAAATTGAATGGTTACAGATTCAAGACATTGTAATTCAAAATGTTCAACATTATCACCTGAATTAAAATCAAGGCACTATGGGTTTTTTTTTGTTGTTGTTAAAATGACCCTGAATTAGTTCTGACTAAAGAAAGATCTAATTTTTGAAGGAGAATAAAAAGATTCCAACATACTTTAACAAGTTACAATTCCCACCACAGAGAAAGTGGTTAAAAAGTGCCCAAAAGGTTATTAAATGTAAATATATTTTTGTGCAAATTACTCCTATAACTGAAACATTCTTGAAAATTACTGTCATTTTTTTTAAACCTTTTACATAAATATTTCCAACTATGAACTATATCAAAAGATAGCTTTGGGGAATAAAATTCCAAACCATCCACAAGGAAGCAGTGCAAATTCCTATTTTTCAAATACAATGAATTAGTTATGAAATGACGGATGATATTCATGAATCTGAATGTCCTGAACCCTGATGCATGATCACCAGTTCAAACAGCTTCATCAATAATTTAACCTCGAGAAGTCATCTAACCAACACACTATACCTCACTGAACAAACTGTGACATCACAGACAAAGCACAAACAGGAGACTTGTGCCCACACTAAGGGTGAAAATAATGATGCATCATGTTGTAAACAAAAGGGTAGAACAGAGGAAAACATTAGTCTGAGTATGGCGTAAGAATTTAGGGAAACATATTCAAACCTACAAATAACAGATTACATTTTCATGCATCATATAAAATATTTTGCTCTTTCTCCTTTTATGCAGACATATACACAATATTTTACAGCATCTGTACAACAGAGAACTGGATTTCACACAACATTTTCAAAATATTTACTGTCCCATAATCATCTGAAAAAATTAGATGTTTGTTGGACTATATTTCCTGGCATTTTTTCTGCTAATTCAAACGATTGCTCCGTGTCCATTTTAATACTTTAAAAATGTACAGGACTGATAAAAAATACCAATATTTTCAGCATCCCTCTCATTTCAGTCACATTTTGAGCTTTCACCTGGACAAATTAACACATGGCAGCAAATCCTTTAGAACACAGAAACTGGGGCAACTATCAAAGTTGGCCATGTCCCCGTCATTACCTTGTGGCTTTTCTTAACAGGTTCCAGAAGTTAGCTGTAGATCTCAAGACCGTGGTGTTAGAAAGGCTTTGTACTGCTACCTCTGTAACCTCAGTGCAACTGTTTATGGAGCAGCCCCTAGCTGGTAGTTTGCTTCAAAAAGAGGCAGAGCCCCAGCTATTGTGGCTGAACTTTGGAAGGATCAGTCATCTTGTCAGTTCTGTGTCGTGAAAGTTGCTGCTGCTGCTGAGATTGATGCTGCTGGTGGTGGGACTGAGTAAAAGTGCTTTGTTGTAGTGGGAAAGCAGCAGAGAGGATAAGCTGAGCTGACTGATTTCCATGAAGTAACCTGGATGTCTGAAACAAGCAAACAGAAGATTATTTTTCCTGCTGCACTGAGAAGCAGGCCTAGCTGCTTTTTACGTTTTCAGAGGAGCTCAATCACAACAAACTTCTGATTCAGCCAGTTAAGCTGAACAAAACACAAAGATTAGTTCATACTAATGAAACTAATTACAGCATCTGACCAGTTAATAAAGCAGCTGGTCTTCGTAATTTCCTGGTAACAATGGGTAGAACACATGGCAGTTCATCTCCATGTCAAACCACAAGAGCATAACCGGGTCTAAGGAATCTATTTTAATAGTACAGGTGCCTGTTACTGCAGTCACGCAAGAAAACAGTACATGAGTTGGCACAGATCAAATTTATCCCCAGATAAAAATTAACCATCAAAGAAACTGCCACATTTGCAGAACCAAACATCCACACTGAAAGGAATTAATCACTTTTGGAAATAGTACTTATTTTTAACGTTGACCTTCTTAAAACCAAAAAAAATGATGGTACTGAAGAAAAGCAGCTAATGTGCTTGGACATCTCAATTCTGAACATGTTCTGCAACTATATCAACTGCTGCACCTGCAGAATCAGACTGTAAGAAGCCCCAGTGAACAGAGGCAGAATAAAAACACTGATCCTTTTCTCCCTTTTTAAGAAGGGAGAATAACAAAACACAATTGGTTACTTTGAATCCTAGCACTTCAGTAGTTGGTATTAAAAATCCCAAACTTTTGCCTAGAAAAAAAATCCTGGACAGAAATGGACCTTTGGAGATCTTCATCTTCACTAAACCTTCTGGTTTTCATCAGAATGAAGTCAAAACTGTACAAACATCTTAATATAAAAATAGAGATAGACGCTACCTACCTGCTAAATTGTATTATTCTTGAAGTACTTATCTGAGTTGTCAGAGAACACATGCAAATCTGCTCTGGTTTGATTCAGTTCACAAGCCTCAGGCTCCCACTACATAAATGAGTCCTGAAATTCAAATCACCAAGTATTCTTCTCTCTTGAAGGTCTTTTCCAACCTTAACGATTCTATGATTCTCTTTTTGATTAGAAATGTCAACTTGTGGCTGAAAAGCCTTTTCCTAATGCATGAATCGTATGTTCCTGTGAAAAATGTTTTTAGCTAGTCAGTAGTTTCTGCCAATGCCCTAGTCAAAGGAAATTTTAATTAGCCCTAAACAGAACCTTAACTATTCGTTGTGTATGTAAACACAAATGAAGCCTCCTGTTACTTACTCCACTGTATATATTCCCCCTACACACAGGACCCTTCTTTTAGTGCAAAGGGGAGATTGCACGTAGCAAGAAAGATGAAATAGTGACTGCAAAATAAGGATTTTTAATTATGTACACTCTTTAAGAGTAAAAAAAAAATAAAAAATAGAAATTTCCAGAGTAGTTAAAGAATGCTAAGAATGTGCACAAACTGCAGAGTGATAGTTGCATGGACTTTACCTTTCTTTGGAGAAGGCACCACTGGAGGCCGAACCCACACTTTCTTAGAAGCACTTCCTCTCTTGTGTTCTAGCTACCACTGTGTCTCCTTCACCTACATTACCTTCTGGGTGAGCTACATGCCAGTGGTTAATTAGAATCTTAAAATAGCAACCGATTTTCCTATTCATTCTTTCCACCTTCTTACCTTCTGATTTATTTGGGGGAGGTGCACTTTATCTCTCTCTAAACACCTTGAGTGTTACTTTCCTTTTCTTTTCATTCTGTCTCTCTTCCCGCTCCACTTAAGGTTTTTCTCTGCTCTCTGCTTACAAGGTTACATGCTGCTCAGCCTCCCTGGTAGCCTGGAAAGATGTTCATGCCCCATTTCTTCCTTTGGGCTGCATGCTGCTTTCCAGAGCAACCTGTTCTGTTCAAGACCATCTCTCACACTTTCTTACACTGATATGAGAATGCAAATAAAATGCAAGCAGTTTTGAAAGCAAACATCTGTCTCCTCCTCCAGTTCTCAATCAAGAGCAGCAATTCAATGGGAAGGAGATAAAAAATAGGACCCAGCGCAGAGTGAAATTACAGGAAGAGTACTTCTCTTTAAAGAAGCAGGATTTTAGAGAATGTCTACAGAGTAAACTTATCTCGTGCATCAGGCTTGTTTGCAGGTTACTATTTTAAGAACTCTGGTTTCAGACAAGTACCCCTAAGAAAAGCTAACAGTGCTGACAGCATCAGGACTGAAAAGTTTGTAGAGAATGCGGCATTACCTGTAGGAGCTGCTGTGGGTGCTGGGTCAGCTGTGGCTGAGCTGGTTGCTGAACTGTGGTGACCTGCTGCTGCTGGTCTTGCTGACTTTGCTGCTGCTGTTGTTGCTGCTGCTGTTGTTGCTGCTGCTGTTGCTGTGTTACAGACAAAGTCTGTGGCTGCTGCTGTTGGGCAGCAAAAGTGGGATAAGCTGTCACCACCTGTCCCATAAACATAGTGCTCGGTACCATTACCGCTCCACATGCTACTGGGGCCGTGACAAGTTTTGTTACAAGTTGCTGACCTTGAGAAAATCTGTTAATGGAAAAAGACATTTGGAGTCCCTTAGGAAAAATATATTGAGTATCAGGTGCTCTTGACAAATGCAGATGTTGTCAGGTTGATACCATTTTGTAACACCATTTTAAGTCTGCAAAAATGGTATCTTGGGCACAGTTTAGTTAAACAGCTATATCTAAATACATGGTTACAGTAAGAAATCACATGATTTTTTATGCTACTTCTCTATATATGATGTAGCTGCATAAACACATCACTATAGCAGATCACCTGAATATGGTCTCGAAGACTTACCTGATTTGTCTCTCCTGCGCAAAAGTAGTTACTGCAGCAGCACTCTGGTTATTGTTCTGTGGCAAGCTAGAAGGAACCTGGACCACGTTTCCTGTCGTTGGCTGAGAAATCACCATAGTGTTATACAACGGTGCCGACACTGTGCTCTGTGACTGACTGGCAAGAGAAGGCTGTTGATTGTGTCCACTAAGTACATTTTGTTGATTATGCTGAAAAGGAAGAACATTTTATGAATTAGCCACTTGAAAATAGCCAGGTACTACAACTCTCCTCCTCATTGTAATTGCCCATGTTTTACAACTGCTGGTGCTTTTCTATTACATACGAATTCTTAATTTCAAGTAGAGAGGTATTTCTATTAGTTGAGGACGTGGATGTGGGACTGGCTCTACGGCATCTGAGAATCTCTTAATCTCTTCTCCAGAATGCATTTTTCCTTATTATTTCAACTACTTGCATACTGTTTGCTCAAGAAACTGTCTTGCATTCCTTTAGCATCTCTGTGCCACACTAAAACGTGTACATCACCTCCATCAACTACCTTCATACTTCAAAGTTTGGAATTAGCTTAATGCTAAGGTGATAAAGTGTCCACCACTCATGTACCTATGGAGATACATATGACAGAGGACTTTGACATGATTCGTGACAGAAATGAAGTGACAAAAAAAACCCAACTCAGTGTGTTTCCCAGTATAGGAGCTGGATGAAAGGTTGAAAAACCAAGCATCATCATACTTCACAGGAACTAAAGCTGCAGAATTCACTCCATGATACTGTGGATTTCAAAAGTTTACATGAAATCACAAGAAACTGGAAAAACTCATAGAAGAAAAATCCAGCAAAGGCTATTAACTTGCAAAGATACCACCTATGACATCTGACAGAAATTGCTGAGGAGTAGAAAAGTCAACTGTAGTAGCATCAATATATGCATTCCCTGCTCTTATGTTTTTCTAGGTATTTACTGTAGTGATCAGTGTCTGGACACTGTGTTTCAGGCTCACCTAGTATAAATGTTCTCAGGCTGTATGTTCTGTCAGCAGAAAATCCATAGAAATTCAAAAAAGGCAAACCATGTTTTCTTGATATCGGTCTTTCTAAAAAGCTACTCATTACTAATTTACTTACATTTGTAAGTTTTAAAATAAAATCAAGATCTGAAATTGCATTAGCAAGAACAGAAACACATTTCAGTTGTAAAACTTTGAACACTGAGAAATTAACTTGATTCAAAGGCCACCATTGCAAAAAATTGGGGAGGAGGACGACTTAGGGAAGCTACTATTGTTTCAGCTATGGTTTCGAACTTAGACTCTATCCAGCAAAATTACTAATGAGAACTTTACCTGTGACGTAGTACTCTGCAAAGGCTGTTGCTGTATCATGTGCGGTGTACTTGTATGGCCCGTGTTCATCCCACTTTGAGTCTGATTAGTCTGGACAACTTGACCTTGCATGTTTATTGGTGCAAGTTGCTGAACATTTGAAGAATTTCCAGAAGTAAGCTGCACAGAACTGAAGTTGAGTCCAGAAGTTGACTGCTGCAAGAACATCTTAAAAAAATTACACAAATTAGCTTTTAAGAAAAATCTGCTAATTGTTCAAGATCTTAGACAAAAACTGTATTTAATTACTTTTAAATCAATATAAGACAAAGTTTCATCTTCATTATTAGAGGTGTTGGAACAGCACTGCAACCACGAAGAGCAAAGGGTTAACTCCCGTGTAGGGTCATTATTCAGAGACTCTACTTTAACAGCTAAGAATCAGAATCCTGAATTTTAGAGCCCTGAACATTGAGGTTTAATATTTGTTCTTAAAGAAAAAGTACTATTTAGAGAGTAACTTACAAGTAGTCTATAACTGTCTAAAGATAAACCTTATTTGACGTCATGTTTCTATTTTCTAGGATCTCCAGGAGTTAAACTAATTCAAATGAAGAAAATCTCAGAATCAATAGATACAAGCATAGCACTAAGAACACAATCTTTGTTGGCAATCAAGAAACCATATTGGTTATATTGAATTTTCCAACATCACTCCATTTTAATATACTGAATTCAGCACAAAAATATTATGAGGCTTGACAAAACATTAGGCTCAAGACTACAATGAGACAGGGTAACAACCTACAATCTGCAGCACTTAAGATTCTGTCCCCTAGTGTGCACAGTACTCTGTCCCCTACAGATTCTGTCCCCCTAGTGTGCAAGGTCCCTCCACAGTGTGAATCTCTTTCAAGCATCCCTAAGTCAGTCTACTGCTGGTAGGCTTGCATGAGACACAGTAAAACACTGAAAACTGTTCATGCCAGGAACTCCTACTCCTCAAAAGAATTTAAGCAACATACTCAATACTTTCAGGACGTATTTTTTTCTACTATTTATTCAAAGTCCATACTGAAAATATTTACATTATTTCCTACGTTGTTTGTTTTTTGCTTTTAACTAGAAAAATTCAATAGGGTAATTCTTTTCTTCCAAAGATAGCTGCTGAAAAGACAACTACAAAATTAAAAATACATATATTGGCTAAAATACGGAAATTAGGTAGTTGGGGCTTTGTCACTCACTCTCAGCTGCCAGACTGGGGAACACATCCTCTAGACTTTCTGTCTCTGTGGCTAACTACTTCAGTATATCATGCAAAGTAGAACCACTTCACCAGAAGGGTGTGTAGGAGGATCACAGCCTGATAGTTAGCCAATCTCCTAAGAGATCTGAAGAGGCAGGAATTCATTCAAGAGGTGGGAATTTTGCACCCTTGAGCTAAAAGGGAAAATACATGCTCATCCTGCACATTTTAAATGAATATTCTAATGGATGCAAAACTATGTAAAAAGCGAAAACCACTACATCCTCTTACATTTAGATTCATACACAAGCTTGGCTTGAGCTGCTCAACGCTGAAAGAATACACCAGGGCACATGCTGATACATTCTGGACAGACTGGTAGGCACCTCAGGAACAGTAACTTTAGCTGCTATAAATTTTAGGCATACAGATAGATGGTAGCTGACACACGACAGCGAAGATCATGTTGTGAAATTAAGTGCCCAAATCTTGCTTTAGATACTTAAATTCTCTACAGATCAAATCTATAAGGGTTACACTAACTCACCTGGAGTCCTTGACCGTGGACAATTTGAAGCTGTTCTTGAATCTTACGCAACTCTTCCTGCTGCCGGTGAATATTTGCCTCTATCATGCGTGTTCTTTGCTCTAGCTGGTCCTTTAGATGCTGCATAGCTCCTAATTGAGCTGAAAACTGAAACACAGGCTGTAGTGCCACGTATAAATTATAAGATGAGCAAAAGCAACATTTAATTCACGAGCAGTAAATGTACTTCTTCACAGCAGCAAAGAAATCAAGAACTGCTTTTTAAACTGCTAGTAATCGTCATCTAAGGACAAATCTGTCAGTACAAAAATGTTACAGAACTCACATTTAATTGATGCATCAGAATTAGTGAACTAAAAAAAAAAAAAAAAGAACTATAGCAAAAGAAATAGTCTGGCACCCAAATCACTAAGACACTGGAAAAACTTTAGCAATAAATGGTAGCGTGAATGCTAAAAGCTTTCACAGGTTAAAAATGGTGATTGTACCAGTTTACTAAAAAAATTCACTCAGAGCTATTACATACACAGATAACTGGAGTATACTCTCAGCAACCAACTGCTGAAAGCTAAGCCCACAGAGAAACTGTCTGCCACTTCTATTCTTCCTTGTGTCTGCTACTGGCTGTGAGTCAATATACGCTCCTGGTATCTATACAGTATCTACAGAACACAGACAGATCTTCAGTCAGACCTGATAACAGCTGTTCTTAATTCATAAAAGTGTTTCAAAGAGTACGTTAACTTGTGTTACAAGCATATGTGTAGAACGTTATCACGATCCTAGATGGATTCTTAAATTCATACCCAAAATATTTTCTCTTAAATTGTGTTTACATCTCTGTTCTTGATGGCCAAAAACTATTTCCACACAAATAATGGTTAGAAAAATATACAGAAAAAATGCCAATCAGGAAATTTCCTCACTTCGAGAGAATAACATTAAAGGTAATGTTGGCATCAAAGAACTGATTTTTTGAAAGAGAACTTAACCTTATAGTCAGACCAAGACTGTTTAAAAATAACAAACCAGCTTAATCCATACCTGGGACACGCTAGACTGGAGCTGTAAAGTTGCAGGCTGGGATATTGTCGGTTGTGTTACTGGTTGTCCAAGGGACTGGGAGCTTAAAGACTAGGATTTAAAAAATTGTTCCGTAACTGGAAGAGAATGAACTTCATACTTGACATGAAATATTTCTTTACATAAACTGTCAATTCCAAAATAGCATCATATGAACATCTGATAAAAACAAGTACATTTCCTGAAATATCTAACCCTAAATATTAAAGAATTAAGAACATACAGGAACAATTGATAATATACATAATCTATATATGACTGTTCCCCTGCTAAAAACATGTAAGAAGCAGTAGGTATAAAACAGGAAGACAAAAATTACTATCACAGCTGTCTCCAAAGTCTTATTTGTAGTAAGGGCAAAAACTTTTCAACAAGTTTGGAAGTTGACTATTTTGATTTATTCTTGCAATAAATTACATAATGCATATTTTAATATGCATTCTATTTTTTGAAATAAATGTATTAATTCAACTGCAATATGAGCACCAAGCATGTGAAGCAAGCCATTTTCTCATGTTACCAAAATTTCAGAAACTCTGTGAAAGTATTCACTGATATTCAGAGAGACGTAAATTATATGAACGCTCTGTAGGGTCACACAGTAATATTTTGGCAGTTGCACATATATATTTATACATACATACAGATATTTACATACATGTATTAAAAATGCAGAATCATATAAAGAAGTTGTATATGACTGAAAGCATAGATTCACATACAATCTTGCAAACCCTAAAGCTCAAACCATACTTACACGCTTAATTACTGTATTCTCTTACAATATAGTATACCGAAGGTCCATATTGATGATAGTCAAGTATGCCAAGTGAAAATGTTACATTTTAAATTATGTGTTTTCAGAGGAAATAAAATGAAGGTTACATGGATTCAATAATACCTTTTAAAGGTAAATTGCACTGATTTAAGTACAAAAATTTTTCTTTGAAGAGTTACCTGACTACTCAGAGATGATCTTCTTTGTGTAGACTTTTCATGAGCAGATAAGCTTTGCCTTGGAGGAGTGCTAGTGTCCACTGTCATTTTAGTTGGTGTTGCTGACAATGTTCAGAGTTACAACAGAAAGATATGTGTTAATAGTAATCTCAATTCTGCAAATGCAATAATCAAATTACAGGAGGCTCTTCTTGAATAAAAATAAAGCTTAAGGCTTGGACTCTTTTTTGTTTTTCCCTGAATATCCAACAATAATGTGACCTGATGGAGTGAACTAAGGTATTGAAGAGTCTGCTCTTGTACTTTTAGAAGTAGAAATCATTATACAACCTCTGAAAACCCGAGTGGCCAACAGAGATCTGAACCATCATAAAGGACATTCTCATCTGCACACTTTTAATAAAATGATGATTAACTGTTAGATATGAATTTAAGTATAGCGGATAAAGTCTTCACTTAGAAGGCTTTTTTTTCAGATTTTCAACAGTTGGTGCTTACATGAATGATCTGATACTGCAGTATGTGAAGATTTTCTGGAACTTCTGGAGGAAGCGGATGGTGTGGGGCTGGTATCAAACCTTTCCAGTGCTTCTTTGAGACTCACTGTGTTTATGTGATTGTCAGATCCAGAGTCCTGACTCTGAAGAGACACACAGAAACAACAACTATTTTATATGATGCAGCACACAACGTACATTTCTGTTAGCAAATATCTAAGACCATGCTGTGGTTAATCAATCCCCTTAACGTATTTAACTGCAGAAGTAGTGTCCTGTTTGATATCTCTAAGATCAGTTTCCATTGTCAACCTTTACCCTTGGAAAAGAAACAAAACAACAAAAAAAAACACCATATAAACCTACTAACCAAAATGCATGGAGGCATGCCACAAACTGACTGCTCAGCTGACCTCCTTCAGTTCAGTCTGAGTGCTTGTTTTACAAGTGAACTGCTTATCCTTTTGAGGAGGATAAGTTAATTCCACTAGAAGGAGCACTTGCTGAACTGCCAAGGTAAAAACACCACAGAGTATCTGCACAAGCATCTGTGCTTCCAAGGCAATTCAAAATGAATTTTGCATATGTCTAAGAAGTGGGAGAGAGTCACATCATGGAACAGCTCCTAGGCCTCTTGTGAGTTCCTTTAAGTCATCTGTGAGTGCTGACCTTGTTTTTTCAGATTGTGGGTGCTTCCAGTAAGGAAGTATATTTATGAATGAATCTAACTGCAGAAATCGGATCTTGTTATGTATCATGTTATAATTGCATGCATATGAACTCCCAAGAAGAGGAGCAGTAGAATTACAGTTAAACAGCCTTCCTAGATTTCTTTGATCATTTTAAATAGTCGTTCTATTTAGAGATGAAAATAATTACTTAAACAGGACAAACACTTCTAGCTAGCATGTATTTGCTTACATATTATTATGTAACGAAAGAAGAGGTAAAACAAAATGATTCGAGACACTCACTTTATCTGTTTTTATCTCTGGAAGAGACTCCTCAATACCAAGTTCTCGCCGTCTTTCTGCTCTAACTTCTGCATAACTAGAAGAACAAAGCAAGTATAACTGCTATATCCCTGGATGTTTTTAAAATACATATCTCAATAAACAAACCCTTCAGATTGCTTATAAAAGTATTGCTTACAAAGTATCTCAGGAAGCTTTGCAGTGGTGTTTTATTATTTATATGATTTGCATTTTCTACCTCCAAAAATACTAGCCGTAGTACAGCTCCCATACCATTAGAATTTCCCTAATATAGATTTAGGAGAAAAACTTACCTTACAACAGTGTGCGTACAGACAATAAACTCTGGCCTGGAATTCCACTGATGATACGTGATATAGTAATGTGTTTGAAGCCAAATCCACTGTTGTCCCTTTGTAAGGAATCTATAATAACACGATTTCCCTTTCCCATATTGCATTACTATAAAAGTGAAAAATAAAGTTTGCTGTCTTTCCAGTCTGTAAATATTGCAATTACATAACAAACTCTATTTCCCAACTCCATGCGTCCCAAACCCATGTCCAATCTGATACTATAGTAATGACTAAGAACAGGCTTAAAACTGTAGTTTTCTACCAGAAAGAATCTACGCTCTATTTGTCTGAGAACTCCAAAATTCAAACTTCTGTTTTTGCAGATTTTTTATATATTGTGAAATATTTACATGCAAAAAATATTAAAGAAAATCAGAAGAAAAGAAAAAAGAATATAAGAATATGATAGCTAAACCAAAAGCTTATTCTTTTACATGTTTAGATATATTTATTTGTTAAATATTACAGAGCCTTTTAAATGCTCTTACAAGAATTGGAGACATATTAGTCATAATGCTGTGCACTCCAATCCACCACAATCACAAATCTAAATTATAAGAAAAAGTTACATCTATTTTGTAGTTCTGTAACAAAAGAAAAAAGAAAAGATCAAGATCAGCAGTACAACAATGTCAAATGAACAGGAGTAACAAAACTTTAACAAAATACATCACAAAATTTCACTCCAACCATTTAACAAAATTTAAAGTGAACATCTATAAAGCAAATTTGTTCATGTTAGCAACTTGGTCATACTCACAATGCTCGTGACATTTTGCCAGATTATCTAGATCATCCACATGATAATAATCATAGCCTGATGTTCCCAAAACTTCAAATGGAAGATAACCTATTATGGGAGGTGCCCTAATTAATAAAGAATTAATGTCATTTTATTTTCACAAGAAAAAAAAAATCATGATATATGTTTTCTTGTTTACAGTACATGTTCTGAAAAAAATTAAAAATTAAACCCAACATAAAGCTATGAGTAGTTAATGCTGATTAGTGAGCTCTAAATATTATAGCCATCACTGTGATCGAGCTACTATTGCTGCTATACATAGAAGGAATTGCACCTGTGATCCAAGAATAGGAACTTCCATTCTAAGCTATGTCTAGATGTGAACTCTTCATTCGGTTCTTCAACAGTGCACATTTCCTAAGAAGTAAAAAAAAAAAACAACACAAAAATCTCTCTCAAAACTGCTCTAATCTAATTTATAAGTTCTTTTGAAATTCAGGCTTACCTAAATTCAGTAGATATCTCTACAATAGATATAATATTATTTGTATTCAGCTTGTTTTTGCTTGTTTAGATGCATGGTACCGAGGTGGAATCTAAACTCCGCTATGCCAGGCTGACGCTCAGTAGATTTAAAAGTAACGACCGGACATTAAACTCACACTCAGTATCTACAAGCACAGCAGCACAAGCAGAAATCAACAGTTTCTGCAGTTACACTTTTAACTCGTAAAAAGTAAAGAGGTGAAACACTCCCACCAGACATGCTGACTACAGTACATGCTCATAATGGGTAAAAAGCAACACGAGGAAGATGGTCACCTCACTGTGACTTTACAACTAGGATACAGAGTTCCCTAAATCTCTGGTTTGCGGGCATGGATGTACTCTAACAACACGTTACTCTTATGTTTAAACTCATAAACAAAAAGAGAACCCTTTTATTTTCACTATTTCAACAAATCCTCAAGGTGTTCTGTACATCATTTCAAATGTCTTCCACTCAGACATCCAGGCAACTAGTGTGAGAAAGCCAATTTCTATCGTCCCCTTCCTGGGGTAAAGATGCCCCATCAAGTGCTGTGCCTCATGCTGAAAGAATAACAGAGCCCCGTGGCCCCATCCTGTCAGGCCTCGGCCAACTCTTCTCGTGCTGCCTTCCGAGAAGACGAACAGTGGGCTACTTGCAAACGCACAGATACACCCAACCCTCAAAGTATCGCAATAAAATTAGACATCTATAAATCTTTATTTTTTTGGATGCCCACACGCTCATCACACTTGTAGGAGCTTGCAACAGTATTCCCATTGGCAGGAAAACAGCAGAGTCCAGTAACGACCAGATACCACTCCAGCTTCCTTAGCAGTGCATACAATATAGAAGCTGCTGCTGCCCTGACATAGTACTCATGCTAGATGTGGGCAGACGAGCACACTGCTGCTCTGTAAACATCTGTAACTGAAATAGTTCTGAACAACAGAAGACCAGCAGTTGCTCCTACGAAGGGACCACCCTCCTTTTAATTCTTTCAAGTTGGACAACACTCTCAGACACGCGGCCTGATTTTTGGGTTTTTGTGTGGAGGTGGGAGTTGGACTCAATGATCCTTGTGGGTCCCTTCCAAGTCAGGACATTCTACAACTCTATGATTATATGGAGTGGGGATTTTGCACTTTTAAAATAGGTATTTTAATGTTTTCTTTCTGTGAAGGAAAAATAAAAGGTGAACATAACTAGGCAATGTTTTTTCCTCGCCTTTGTTGGTTTGAAATCTAAAGACACTGACTAGAAAGTGAGTTGCACGATGAAGGTATTGAACAAAATCACTCTGTGCACAACTTTGTGACTCTTGAGATGACTACACTTAGCAAGGCCTAACCTTCAAAACAGACACTACCTTTAATAACTCAAAACTCACCTACCTTGATAAGGCTACAGGATTTAATAAAGCACCACCACTACCAGCAACATAAAACAAATGACAAAGCAAGCATATATCTGTGATATACACTTTTGATCTGTTTTTTTCTTTTAATCTAATTATTTTGGGACAAGTCAAAACAAAAGAAAAAATAAGTGCAGGCAGTAAAAGCATAGTAAAAACATTACTGTTATAGAGGGGCCAGCAGCACATTAGTATCTAATTGCCCAATGATTTTATATGCACGATTTACATATATCCCACTGTAAGTAGCCCAGGCAGAAGCTGTCTTATTGAACAAGACATTTTATTGAAGTTGTCAACAGGACATCTAGAAAACAAAGGACTTTCATTTGTACCAAAAAGTTTTCTGGGAGAATCGTTTTGGTGATATTAATCCTGTTTTCTTGATAGGATTCAATCATTTTCTAGCCCAACTGCAAGATAAAGGGTTTAAAGAATGTGTAGAGCCAAAACCCACAATTGGGAAGGTATCAAGAGAGATAAACCCTCTGCAAAACTTACGTCACAAGTTGTTACAAAAAATACCAGTGTTAGAGTCCTAGGTAGAAAACACATCTGAACGTGAACTTTCAGAGATTACTTTAATTCTCATGCATATTATGGCTTTCTGAGAAAGCACCCTATGTCCTTGACAAATGACATCTTAGGTCAAAATAAATAAATAAATAGATGTGTAACTGTAAACCATCTGAATTAAAGAGAAAAGGTGGCAGATGAGCAGGCAGTCAGGCTCTACCTTAAATATGACAACGCAGCACTAAAATACACATCTCACTGGTGGTGTCTCAGTCACATGTCTGTTAGTAAATCTACTGGGATGGTAAAATTCCTGACATAACACTATTTGCTGAAGCGTAGTCAATGCTAGCTTCAATAACACCTGAAGGTATCAACAGAGTATGTACAAACATTGTCAGATTAAAAATCTTCACGCTAATTTTGGTCCAGAGGATTCACAAGGAGATTTCTCAGATGAACAGCACTAGTTGAAAGCATTGAGAGGATCTTAAAACCTCTGCAACCTGAAAGCTTCCTTAGGCACTAAGTTCACATAAACAGGAGTGAAACTTTGGCCTGAGTATAATATGTAATTCAATGGCCCTCAAGAGGCTGAAATTGACCTGAAAGGTCCTCCAGAAGCAGGAGATACACAAGTTTTACTATAGTAAATTCTAAACTGTGAGACTTCAAAAAATCAAAATATTTGCAAATACTGACATCTTTTCTTGCAAATCTTCATGAAGCATGAAGTCAAAGTGCAAGGTATAGACCATGTCATCTACCATGTCTTCTAAGGCTACTGCTAACAATCTTCAGCTCAAGATAGCAGTGGATTCATTTTACATGTGGAATATTTAAATATTCAGAGAGGACTGCATAACAGACAGCAGGTTAACCACATGCCACGTATACTTCATGGCATTTCTTTAGAACTGAATTATAATAACAAACATAGGATAGTAGACTATCCTGTACCTTCATTAATACATATTTGTATAAATATATAATTCAAATCACAATCACAGACTATCCTGTATTAAATCCTATTTATTTCGAAAGATTTTGGCTAGGAACAGGCTTATTCTTAGTAAAGTCTTACATTTCATCCACATCAATTCTAGACTTGTAAAGACATCTTCATTGTGCATTAGCAGTTATGTGAAATGTTCTCTTTAAAAAAAACAAGTTACTGAATAAGAAACAGTGCTGAAACAAAATGGAAGAGGTCTATTACCTCAAAGCTAACTCTCAGTTACTGACAAATGATACAAGTTTAATAAAGCCCTACAAGATTTGCTTCTATGTCCAACTAGAGCAAGACCATCAGTAACATCAACTCACATTATTAACTTTTCCAGTGAAAGAGAAACTTCTGTGTTATCTTTCACTATTTCAACTGAACTAGCTAAATTATATTCCTATGGACTTGCAAATTTATTTCTTGCATAATATTATTTTTATGACTATTTAGAAATGGCACTCACCATAGCAACTTCATTTGATGCTTTGCATAACATTTAACCTATCTGTATGTGAAGTAAGAAACATAGATATTTTCAGTTTCACATAATGAAATTCCTTATCGTTTTCATTAATATTTGAAGCGTTGCATGCATTTTCTCTGAAGTTTTCCTGTTCAGAGTACGTTTAAAAATGATATAAAAGTGATTTTAGTTCTTCATACCTTGATAAATTGAGGTGTAGCTAATCTAACTGTGGCTACAAAGCAAACTTTGTCTTCATATGACGGCCGGTGTGATCGCTGAATAGTTCCTTCAAAACCATTGTGTGCCGAGTTGGGAACTGAGGGAAGACAGGACAAGAGGCCAACACAGATTATAGTATAAGCATGGAGGAGAATGACATTAATATCACAAGACAAAATCACAAGTATTTATCTAATGCCATTTCTTTAGAATGTATACATTATGAAAAGTGCTACACAGAATACATACACAGCTATGCACAGGAATAAGAGCAATGGGAACACAGCCATCAAGTAACTTTCTCAACTAAAATTACAGTTTATATATTAACTGTGACAACACAGTTTTTAAAAACTAATAATAATTGTAATCCTTTTTTGTAACTACTAAAAATTACTAAATGCATCTTCTTTCAAAATACCTCTTGTATTTTTTGCTAACCTTTTGCTAACTTTTCCTTTTGAACTCTGAGCTAAGTATTTCTTTTCTAGGCTTTCATCACCTTCAAATGACACAAGCTGAAGACAAAAATGAGTAACAGAACAAAGACGCAATTATGTGTGTGAAAGAATCTGGATATCAAGCTGAGAACAAACAAATTTCACTTATTGGATCACAGAGATGGATGGAGTCATAAAGGGACAAACTCCAATGATGGCGACCCCAAAACCTTCTCAGGCACTTCCAAGCCTAAGTGGTTCCACGTCAGCTCTAGACTAGAAGTTCTACTGAAGTTTCTTCATGCAATTTAAACTTATAGCTTCTTACTATTTCCATCAGAAAGAGAAAGGCAACTTATTTTTCTTTCACAGGATCACAGAATGGCTGAGCTTGGAAGGGACCTCTGCAAATCATCTAATCCAACCCCCCTGCCAAGATGGGTCACCTAGTGCACATTGCACAGGATGGCATCCAGGTGGGTTTTGAATTATCTCCAGAGAAGCAGACTCCACAACCTCTCTGGGCAACCTGTGCCAGTGCTCTGTAACCCTCACATCAAAGAAGTGTTTCCTTATATTCAGCCGGAACCTCCTATACTTCAGTTTGTACCTGTTGCCTCTTGTCCTGTCACTGGGCACCACTGAAATTAGTCCGGGCCCATGCCCTTCACAGCCTTCCTTCAGATAATTATATACATTGGTAAGATACCCTCTCAGTCTCCTCTTCTCCAAGCTAAACAGGCCCAGCACTTTCAGCATCTTCTCATCTATCTTCTATATCTTATCTGTTCTCCTTTCTTCTTCAGAGTTTATCTTACCTCATCGGTTAGATTTTCACATTTCTGATTGCTTTCTTTGTTTTCCTCTGAACTTTTTCCAACTGCTTCACTTATTCCTGATGTAGAATGTCCAAAATTGGACACAGTAACCCAGATAAGGAGATAAGGGTGCTAAAAAGTATTGAGGGATTATTTACCGTCTTAGACTGTATCTTGGAAAGGCTTTTGCATTTTCACAATTTGGTGTTTGGTCACAGTACTTTGGCCACATTCCGTTTACCTTCCACAGAACCTCCTTTTTCTAAAGGACTGCTATTTACCTGATTGTAACCTCTTATGCCTGTTTGTATAGCTGGTTATTCCTGAATACAGTGTCTTGCATTTGTTCTTACTGAATGTGTCTGTTTTTTTTTTCCACCAAAACAGTTTATTTTTCTATATTTGGGGCGTTAGCACGTTTTAATGCATCACTGCATGACTGCAACCTACATTCCATTACTCACGACATTAATGAAAATACTGATAAAATCCAGAAATCCCTTAATATTCCATTTGCATTCCATTCTTATGGGATAACTTTTCTAACCAGTTCCTACAGCTACTCTCTAGTAATTTCAATTAATATGTGCTTCCCTTACACGTTCATGAGAATGTAATATGATAATTGTCAAAAGCTGAATTAAAGTACATGATTTGTCTTATTCACACAGTGTATTACTCTGGTAGAGAAAACTGAATTGATGTGAATGTTACTTGTACCTGAAAGATCCACAATGGCTGCTATTCAACTCTTCGTTAGCTTCCTGAAGCTTCTATACAGTTCAATTATTTGCTCTGGAATATTTCCTGATACTGAACTGCAACTGACAAGCCTGCAGTTTCCCAACTCCTCTTTCTGAGACTAACATCATATTTGGCCTTTATAGACCTGTTTTTTTCTCATCTTTCCTACAGTATTAGATACACGCTTTTGGCGCTAACACTCAACCTCTCTCTATTTCTCTATGGGAAAAATACTGATAACACGTTAAAAAAAAAAACATAGGCAAGATAATGTTTTTGATCATTTTCTGGGGGGTGATCTTCCTGACAACTACTGAGCATACCACACAATCCATTTGTCTGACTAACCAAATAAACATGCCCCTCAAGTAGCTCATGCCACTCAGCACAGGCTGGCCAAACTAATTTGAAATACTGCAATACAGAAGTGGAAATAACCAATAAAAATAACTTCCGTGGAAGAGAGAAGTCAATCAGCGAAGAAAAGTCAAATTCTGTAAAGGCCCATCCACTCATCTGAGTGGTAACTCCTGTCCATCAAAAGATACAGACTTGAAATGGGGAAAAAACATACATTTTACTTCCCAGCTCACTGCAAGAATAATGAGAACTGTGAATACTCAGTAAGAGCAGTCCTCAAATTACTTAGTCATCTGCTTAAATATGGATTATACTTAAATTAATTTGGACTCTTATTTTAAAGCACTGATGTAAATTTTTCTTAAACTCAATTTAAAAATGCTTTACAAGATGCATGTAATACCTAATGGGCAGTTTTACTTTGTTTTCATTAGAACAACATAAAAGTGATATAACTGTTTCAGGCTCTTCTTTTAAAAGAACAGTTTTAGCTCTTCCTTAAGTTTAGCACAATCACCACGAGCCTGTTCAGTTATCAGCTTCCTAAGTATTCCACTCCAATGTGGAAGAAATTACTCACCATTATTCAAACACTTGAAATTTCCTATAAATTTTACATATTCATATGTAGGTTGCTCTTTTGGGTCTATTGTTCCTCGCAGCATATGGCAACAGAATTCTAGCTGATTTTTTGCTGAAAAAAGAAAAAACAAATTAAAACACTGCATGGTTGATGAAACACACAGGCAACATCAAATGGAAAGCAGGAATAATTAAGTTGCATACGTATAATGAGATACTGTAAATGTGGTGATTACAAACGGCTACAGACTCTGCTTTTAACCAGCATGATACTAACTAACCTAAAGAAAAGGAGAACTTTAGAATTCATTCATGGAGGACTGAACGCCAATGAAACATAGAACCCATGAAAAAAAGAACTATCTTAAAGCGGCAGCTGCCCTAAACATAACTTTATGCACTTCCAACACCCACTGACCTGTTTTCATTCTTGTAAACTGCTCGAATTGTCAGAATAGAAACTATGTGAACAAGATTAACATTTCTAATATAGAGAGTGAAATGCAATGCAACACTGAAAATTTTACTCTTTGGGGGAAAAAAAGGAAACACCTCCACAAAGAGTGCTTCCATTCAAGCTGTATATTTCATTCTGCAGGCCTCACCCATACATTTCTGCTTTAATAACACTGGAAAAGAAACTGATCAGCTATGATACAGCACAGATTGTTTTTAATGCAACTACTTACATTTTAAGTATTCTGGTGTCAACGAATCACTTTCCAGCAGATGAGAAGACAGTATTTTATAAATTTCTGAATGTTCCCCCTCTGGGATAAAATTAAATACACTCTGATCCACAAGATCAGACTGAAACAAAAAGATTTAATAAACATTAAAATAATGCAAGGCATGCATGCGATATTAGAAATCATACTATTTTAATGCAACACAATGCCACAGATCAGAAAAATATCTTTAAAATACTACTGACTCAATAAAGCCACCTGCTGGAATACACAAGAACGTTCTGCAAGTAAAAAATCTCATTTTGATTTGTCTTGACACTCTGAACCACTTCATGAAAAATGCCATCGATGAAGCAGATAAACATACACACTGAAGTACGCTGGAGCTTGTATTAACCTCCCTGGGATGCAACAATTCCAAGTAAAGCAGCATTTGAATTAGAAATTATACAGTGGTGTTCTAGGGAATTACAATCTGTCAGTGGCATCCAATACAACCAAACAGTATTTCATAACAAAAGACAGCAGGTCCCTACAATAGTTTACGGTATTATCAATAGCTACAGCCAATTGGAATTGATTTTATGAATATGTTTTATAATCAGTTCCACAACTATGTACGCAGAACTGGGAGTTTACAGATGAATGCAATAAAACTGAAAAACTGTTTAAATGCATAAATATATTTAAGTATTCAGAAAAGAGATGCCATACAATGTATGTTTAGAATATATAAATCACATCTAAAGGTAATGGATAACTGTGCCTCTGAGAACTGGGTAACCATTATATTTTAGAAATCACGATTACCTGTACATTTTTCAAAATTCTTAAGCTGGTATGATGCATACTGTAGAGAAATTTGTTTGGAAGAATCATTTCAAAAATATGTCTCTCCAAGCTGTATGAATTACTCTTAATGCAGTATGACAACTAGCCCGTACTAATAATTTGTCCATCTCTTCTAGAAAAAAAAGTCACCATTCCACTCATCAACTGTTTACATCTTTGAATATTAATGTTTCACATTTCATAGTAGCTTTATTCAAAGGCAACTTCAAAAAAAAATAGAATGTTGAATTTACCAGTGAGCAATGCCGCCAAGATTAAAAATGAGTGAACATAGTAAAATACAAAGCCTAATACCTAAATACCTAAAATACCTAGCCTAAAAAGCAGAATCGGCAGCAATGTATTTCTTATAAGAGTTCTTTGGCAAATAAGCAGTAAAAAAATAGTTTAGATATATTCCAATATATTGTTCCTTAGCAATATTCTTCTAACTCACGTAGAGGCTATGATAGGTATGAACTCTAAGGAGTCGCCTACACTCAGATTTGTTGTTTGAGCTACGTTCAAGAGTCAAGTCTGAAGCTAGTCTGGTACTTCATAATCCTGCATAACTGTGCTGACTGTATTCTGCATTTCCAAAGGAAATGTTTAATATAGGAGACAGACCAGCAGCAAGGAGTTGTGCTGAAGAAAAAGCAGAAGCATTAGAATGCAGCATACATCTGTGCTATAAGGTCAAAAAGAATAAAGATATTAGTACTCATAGCAAAACAGCATCCACAGACAAGCTGGTATGTTACTGAAAGCAATTCATACTTACTGGCAAATGTTCAAGTAAGGGAGTTATACTTTCAGACACATATATTATATTTCCATCTGTCATAATTGCTAAAAAAAAACCATCAAGAGCCTGAAATTAAACATAATGGGCAGTTAAATAAAAAGAAACAGCATATCAAAAATGTTAAAGTTATATTCAACATGGAAAAGAATTTAGGCCAATTTTAGTTGAGTTTATTATAAAAAATAGATTACTTTTCACTATTACAACTTCTTAGTCTTGCGTTTACACTACGAGCATTACAGTTTCCATATTGTTCTGTTCCTAAATCCTAGGACTTCAGAGGCCGCTATTTCTTCCATCTCTGTGGCATCACACTCTTCCTGCCTGTTCTTTTTAATTCTATCGCCACTTTAAATATCAGAAAGCTCAGGAAAATGAGCTAGAGGCAAAAGCATGAAGAGGTGGAAAAATAATCATAAGAAAAGAACAAGTGAAAGAGGTGGTGAGATCCATGTATTTCAGTTTTTAGAATCCCAATAGCCCCAACCTCCATAAAAGAAACCTGTACCAGGATTTTATTTAAATTTGAAGACTGGGAGATATAGTTCTGATTGCCTTATCTTCTACTTAGCTCAGACTTATTCCTGCTTAGAATAACATGACTGCCTTTTGGTGGAACATTACCAAATAGAAAAGCATGACAGAGCTTCTAAATAGGAGATTTAAAGGTCATGTCTTCAAAAAATATTCTTGTATCGCTTTCTGCTAGCTTGAAGTCATTAGTTGTGGATGCCTATTTTGTCAGGGGATTGGAGAAACACCAGAAACAGCTACAAAACATCTCAAAAAGCAGAAACAGCTATTTCACTAACTGACTGTAAAAATACACAAACAAACTACAAAGGGTTTGGAGCACATTTTTAAGAACAGAAAACTGAAACTTTGAATGTTTTTAATCTGCACCTCAAAGAACAGGTTTAGCTATGGAATGAAAATCAGTAAGTGCTTGCTCATTTACTTTGTTTTTCATTCAGCTATTACTAGAACTTGTTTTACTGACTTATCCTAATTTTCAAGGAAATGATAGCTTAAACTGAAAGTTTATTTCTAGTAGTAATCTAACTATTTGAGCAATCTTCTTTAACAAAGTAAAACTCACACACCATTTTTAGGAAGTGAATCAAGTAAACACGTTAAGTTCTTTATCCCTCAGAAGTTACAATGGATGTGTTGAGTCTTTTTATAATTAGGACTTTAGTTTATGTGTAATGTTTCATTTGACTACTACCTTCCTTATGTTGATAATTTAAAATAGCAACTTTACTTTTATGGTAAATAGGTTTATTTGTAGACTTGTTCTGTTATGATGTTTTATGTCATTGAAAATGCAGTTAAAAGAAGAACACAATTGTTCATTAAACTGTATGCACAGAACATTCAGCTGTTTACCTTCATGAAAACAATTAAAATTATGAAAACGAAAAGACGCCATCAAACTGAAAGACATCATCATGGAATCACTCCCTGTGAGGAAACTTTCTGCTTCCAAGAAAAGAGAAATAATGTACCTCTAACATTAACTGTGTGAACTCTTCATTACTAAGGAATGTCGGTTTCCAGTCCTGTCGAATCTCACTGGCATCTGATTGTGCAGTAATTTCTACAATCAAACACATACAGAGGATAAGGATTCACCCATCAGTTAAGGTCATTAAACGCCCATTGCCCAACTATCTTGGCCAATTCTTGTCATTCTAGCCTTTACACCAAAAATTGTCAGCCCTTTCTCTTCTTCCCACCATTCTCTGCTGTTTATATAGATGTAAGGTTACATTAAAAAAGAGTAGGTTTGGAACAAAGACTGTTACGAGCCGTATAACACACTCCAATCCAGAATCGCTGCAAGTCTGATTTGTGCACAGAGACAAATTTGGAAATGAACAGATTCCTGTAACAGAATGGTTGAGGTTGGAAGGGACCTCTGCAGTTCATCTGGTCCAAACCCCTGCCAAGCTGGGTCACCTTGAGCACGTTGCACAGGATCACATTCAGGTGGGTTTTGAATATCTCTAGAGAAGGAGACTCCACAGCCTCTCTGGGCAATGTTTTCCAGTGCTCTGTCACCCTCACAGTAGAAAAGTGCCCCCTCATATTCAGCTGGAACTTCCTGTGTTTCAGTTTGTGCCTGTTGCCTTTTCTCCTGTCACTGGGCACCACTGAAAAGTGTCTGGCCCCATCCTCTTGACACCCTATCTTCAAATATTTGCAATATATTGGTAAGATTCCCCCCCAGTCTTAAGTCTTCTCTTAAGTAGCTCTTAAGAGAAATAAATAGATTAACTTTCCTTATGTAAATGAGAGAAGCAAAGGCTGCTGAGCAAAAATAAACCCTGGTTTGTGAAAGCTAATGCTTCTTTTTCAAATGATAACTGGAACATAACAAGAAGCAAAACTGCATAGTACCTCAGTACCAATGACTAACGAGCATTACAGAGGTACTGGTTGTAAAAACAACCTTGAACAAGTAAATGTGAATCAAGCATTCAGATGAATCAGAACAAAAATGTGTCTTTATGCTTTTGATTTCAAATGGAGAAATCTGTAGGAAGTTCATAAGCTAGTTTATTAATTCACATGGCTCAAAACCTGGAAATTCACATGACAGAAAACCTGGAATTGACTTAAATATGCAAAAGCCTGGAAAATTTCAGAATTTTGTTTCTCCAACTGGGCAAAACTTCAAGAAGAGCCTTATGCTCAACTAAAAGAAGAGGGAACAACAGGGAATTATTATTATTTGTTATGCAGAGAACTAGTATCTTATTATATATATATTATACAGGGAACTGGCAACAAGTGGAAAGCTGCAAGGAGGAATTAAAAAGACTGGCAAATAAGAAGGACCTGAATATTCAATGATCAGATTTCACAAAATGCATAACTTCATCAGGCCTTCGCTATTCATTCTGAAATGGTATCATGAAGTAGTAAGAGTGGGCTAGAGAATAAACAAAATCTAAATATAACCCCATACCTAAATTTTCCATCTGAACAAATACATTGCACACTGAGTGGGAAGTCAAAGGACATGAAAACAAAAAGCTCTGCCGTCACCACAGAGGTTAAATCCAAGAAGCTTAATGCATTCAGCCCCCAAAACAGAAAATCTTCATTTTGGAACTGGAAAAGAACGATTCCTTAGCTCATTCTGGCCCATATAACCAACCCAGTGCAGAACTAAAAAAATCACTTTGGTTTCCACAGTAGACAGAATTTACACTGAAGAAAAGCTGAAGTTTATGCCTTTAACAAACCGTTCTGAGTGATCTCACCACAACAATGGGCATTCTTTTTCATTTCCCAGAGAGTGCTAATTATAATATTGGAAAACAGAGTGAAAGCAACCTGGAAAAGAACTTTCACTTGGTAACTTTAGAGAAATTTTTTAAAATGATGGCTGAATGTTGTGTTAAAAGATGAATGACACTGAGGCCACATTCCTGAGCCAGGCACCAAACACAGGAGTCAAACCAAACCTGCACACTTTCAACTCACTCACCCTTCACATCATAGATCTGAACTTGACATTAGTACTGAGCATCCTCAAAAGAAATTGCCTACTGGGACAACAACTGTGGCATCTGTGTGTGGGCTGTACGAATATAAATTTACTAGCTGTAATCATAATAAACTAAATTTGTTAAAATGCTAAAATACTGAAAAAATTCTTGTTTAGCAATTCAAAGCAAGGTGCAGGATTCAAAGCTCTTATTGCCAAGTGAGCAGCTCTCAGTAATATAATTTCAGAGTGCTTATCCTGTTGGTTTTTACAGTAAGAAAAAGAATCCACTCTGCCCAATAAGCAGGTAACATAGTTCATCTGGACCTGTTTCCAGTGTACCAAGCTCAGCCAAAGTGGAAATGGTCCAGAAAGAACCAGAAGCAACACAGTTAATCAAAACCTGGTGGCTGAACACAGCAGGATTTTCAACATTAAAGCAGCTAATCTTTGCTGAACAATTTATTTGCTGCTAGGGTCACTCTATTTTAACGTAACAAACAGATCCAAGAACCTCAGGAGGCAAAGACAGCTTCTGACCTCTGCCAAGATTTTGTCCCAAATATTTTAATGTAAAAAAGTGCAGAGCGATGCTGGTATGCACTTGTAGGCAGAGCTTTAAAGACCTTAATACAAAATGTGCAGTCACACAAAGCTACATTCTGTACCATCAGGTAAAGGACAAAAGCTCTAGGCTTTAAAAATATCCATCTCCAGTGCCTTTTTTTTTTTTTTCTTTTATCCTCAAAACCAGAAACAACCAAGCAAAACCACATAAAAAACAGCAACCAAACAACAAAAATAAGAAAGCCATTCAAAGAAAAAGAGTTACAACTGGTGCCGCTGGCTGACAGCTGTGTTCATTCTATGCTTTATATTACAGGGAATCACTAATACAAGATAAAGTAGTTTTGAAACGGAACAAATTTTTATGAAGACTTTAGAGCCTACAGAACTTTTACAGGAAAGAAGCTTTCATGCTACTCTATTTGTTAGGAGAAAAACTTAATCTCATGGAACTAAAACAGCATAATCAGCATTTATTTGGCAAAAAAAATCAACCAACTTATGATTTCTTGCACAAATTATTCCACTTCCTTTTTCATTTTAATTATTATGTTTACCCTTCTAATGGCACTATTCAGTACACATCTGGTGCCACTTGAAACGTGACCACAATACTAATCAAAGAGACATATTCAGGCATGGAAAAATATTCACCATACTGTAACATACCTTAAACTGATAAACATACTGTTGATAATCACTTATCTATTCACACATTTAGCCTTACCTAGGCTAGCATTATCTGTTGTGTTTTCTAACCTAATAGTAGCTTCTTTTGTCCCTGCTGCTTTCTAGTTAGTATACGAGTTTAGAAATTCCTCAGGGAAATGGGTTAACTAGCGAAAGAGCTTGTTTTCTTGAATTTTAATCTTGTTTTTGGCAGTATGAACCACAGGGTGCCATATTAAGAATAAGTGTAGGAGCAGGAATAGGGACTTTTCATATACAGAAATATCAGCCATAAACAGTGTAGGCTTAGTCAAAGAATTTTTTGGTAACAGAAGTAATCTGTAATGAACTTCAGTAAAATATATCTCAGTATATCCAACCATCAGCTGATGCAAACAACCAAAACATAGCGAAGATGTTCAAAACAAATACATAGATAAAATGTTCAAAGATATTCCTAGTTTTCACACTTAGTGTTCAGCTTTACAAAACACACACTCGTTAGCTTATGTATCAATGGGTATGTCTTGGAAATCAGAAAGTTCAGCTCAAAGCATTTACAGATTTTGTGTGGTGTTTTTTTTTTTTTTTTTTTTTCTCCCCAGTGTTCAAGCTAAAAGATAAAAACAAAAACAAAATGCCTGTGTTCATGCTCTGCATTCACACTGCACAGCACGCTCTCTCATGAAACAACCTAGCCCAAAAAAAGCTTGCTGGAGACAACATTTACAACCTGCACCTTGCAAAGCAGATGTATTCTAAAGGTCTCCATCTGAACCTAACAAACAACTTCAAGGTTACTTCAAAAATGCATGCTTTTCTTTATGAAACAGACTTGTTTGACAACTATGGGATAAAAATAAACAAAAATCACACACTGATTTTGTAAAATACTGTCAAAAACAGTTATACTTCTGCTACCTGAATTATAATCATAAGAGTATCTGTATTTGGGAACCCTTTACATTTTTTGACAATTTCCTTAAAGGAACTGCAGAATTGTTAATGTTTTTATGTACCAAGTGAATATCATAAATGTTTTAACAACTTGGAAATACTTTTCTTCTCGTTACAATTAATTACCTTTGTGCTTCCGTAAAAAGTCAATGCTCTTCTGCAGTACAGTGGATTTATCCATCTTCCGAGCATTGCCTGGAAGCATGGAACCCAGCTCTTTGATAAGTACATTAAACTGATCTCGACGTTTCTTTTCAGACTTGTTTCTAGACACTCTGAAAAAGAAAAATGTTTTACAGCAGAAAAATGTTTTACATGACACCTAGTTATAATAAAGATACATTCTACTGCCAGGTTCCTGATGCAAACAACCCCTTAAGAATCTCTGCCGTGAGAACTGACACAGGAACACCTACTCAAAATCAAAGACACCAGTTTTTGAAGAACCATTTCTTCATTCACCTGAGCCTTCAGAATAAAGCCCCTTTAGATAAAAACACTAATAATTGAACCATAGTTACAAATACACAACGTATCTAGAGAACAACAATAAGACAATGCTGTTAAATAATGTGGTTGATTACACAAAAATCACATTTTTATTCTGTTTAGAAGTCTTGGTTGGTCCAAGCATATGATATTTTTTAGCATAGGTAAGCTAAAAAAATACCTTTTTGCTTTATCTTTGTCATCTTCTTCCACCAGCCCATCAAAAATGCTTCCATCATTTCTGGAAGATACAGAAAGAAATAGATGTGAGAGAGTAAAATTTCTCTCTTCTGGAGTGCAAACACAACAAGGAAGAAAAAAAAAAAAAAAAAAAAGACCTCTATTCATCACTCATTCATTCATCTACATCAAGAAACTGAAGAACTGTTTTACTGTGACGTCTCACAAAGACCATCAGCAATAACCTGAAACCAAGACATCTACAAGTTCTTCTGTAGGACGTTTACTAAAGAAAAAGAAAAAAGACGTACATTTCTGACATGATCCGAATTATTTTTAGGCTTCTAATGACAACTCACAACCCTGTGCAAACACTTAATTGAACACTATGTAATTCTGTTTTTCCATCTTTTTGATCATTTGCATTACCTTATCCTTTTGAAAACATCAGAGGACAAAAATAATTTGTTACCTCTACTTATTCACAACTTCTATTACAAATATTACAATAATTTACAGTAAGAAAGTACATTTTTCTTAAGTATTGAAGTATTAATAATGGAAGAGGGCTGAGAAATATGCTATACTTCATCCATGCAAGTGATATTATAAATATACAATTAACTCTAAACAGTAACGCTAATTATTCATTACATTTGGTTCCTAACCAAGTATCACGTTATTTTTCCTCAACTTGACAATTACCAATGTACTGCTAAAGAGATCTTAAAATACCAAAATCAGAACATATTTTCCTTTCAAGACGCCTCAGCATACTTCATACAACACCTTTGTTTGATTTCCTTTTAAAAGTCAGGGCAAAACTGTTCTGTTTTCTAAAACTGCTGTTTAATGGACTTGTCACATCTTACTTATCCCATTTCTTCTGCCTGCTTTCAGCCTATTTAGTGCTGTCCTCTCACTGACTGTTGTGTGACCACCCATTAACATTACGTTCATTTTTCAACCTAGTATTTCCTTCCCTTGAGGTAAAGAACTGTCCATCTAAAAAGCTTACTTCATCTCTCTGATTTGTAACTGATAAATCATCAAGCAATCGTACAGTACAGTAAGCGGTGACGTTAGGAAGTAACTATTTTCTATCTTACTGCATAAGCATAAACTTTCAGAAGGAATTCATATATTCAATTGGCTGAGGTTTCAGTGAAAATCAACAAAAAATGAAAAGTCCGATAAACATTTTAAAAGGTTTGCTGTACATTTTTATTGTTATTTATTCAGAATGGGGTTAACTTTCTGTAAGTTTTGTGCAAGTTCCATTTCCTGAAGTCTCACAAACAGCATATTGAGGACCTAGTATCACCAAAGCTGCTAAGAAAGTCCAGCGCAAGGAATCAAGTAGCTCAGCTATTACTTTTCCCTTGAAATAGGTTAGCAGGTCACTTCACTGTCATCTGCAGCATCACTAATCATTTAAGTGTATTTGTTTTCCTTAATCAAATATTGAAGTACTTTTAAAAAAATAAAAATCAAGTAAACATAAAAAATTAACTCAACTTGCACAGATGCTGTTCCATGTTTAAAAAGTCATACATTTTAAGACATCTCAAACAATAAAAACACTATTTCCAATGACTACAACAAGATGAATCTAAAAATTATAAAAATAACTGTATCAAGATAGCAAAAAACTCGCTCCTTGTTTTTGCATAAACGTTCTCTATATATTAACTATAATAATACAATTATTAAAGAAAACATTGCACACTAATCCCCCCCAGACTCTCAGTGTCTCTTAACATACCTGTCTGCAATGGAGCTCATTTTATGGGTGCTTATGGTAAAAAACATAACATATCACACTTTAGTCTTGTGGTAGACATTTGTACGTTTGCCTGTAAGAGAGGAAAAAAAAATCAAAATGTGACTCTGGAGGAACAAACATGTATTTCAGTAGAGCATACCAAAGTTTTTATTTGCTCTATAAACTGCTTTTAATCTTCCCCTCTATTCCAACCATCTGCTCTGCACTCCCACCTTCTTTAATACAGCCTACATTACCTTTATAACCCGGACTTTAATTTTTTATTTTACATGACAGAGAGTTTAGGAGAACATTGTTTTCTTAAACGCCACAATGAACAAATTTGGACTAAGCCAATATAGCTCTTTTTCTGGCTCTAAATTCAGATATAGTTTTTTATTGTTATTTTAGCCATTTTACCTTAAAGACTTACATGATTTTGAAGGCTGAACAGATGTAAAGTAACCTCCTAGGTAGTAACACATTCCATTTAGAAATCATGCAAACAGAACGCATTTGGGAAATAGTATTTTACAGCTGTTATTTATTTCTTCCTATAATTTCTTTCTGAGCACATTTTTATATTAAACATGTGAAATTACAATATGATACCTATTAGAAAGTGATCTTTATACTGAGATAAAGTCATAGATAACCTGGCCATTCCTTAAAGCAGTCTTTTATTCATCACGAAGCTTCACTAGGAGGTTTTTGCTTGCCTTTTTTTTTTTAAGTGTATATATTATTTTGAATAAAGAATGTGAAGTAAACATTAATAGTGAGAGAAGGGATTTAACATTAAAATAAGTATTTAATTCAACAAGTACCTATTCCTAGATACCCCAAAATTATAAAATTGCACAGGTATATGGAAAGGCCAAAAGCCAAATATAATACAATTAAACCCCTCCATTTGATATAAAAAGTCAATCATCAGAGGCTGCTCAGGGAGCAGCAGGACTGGAACATTGTCAGCCATTAAGGAACAACTGTGTGCAGCAAAAAGTTTTATATAAGAGCTAAATTTGCAGATCTTCCGGAGTTTTTAATATGCTATAAACTTAATAGTATAAAGGCATTATATTTATTTCAAAGGAGCTGGTTTTAGTCACTTCGGTGACTCATAGTTTCTGAGAAGGAAGGATTTGTTTGTTTCCAGAAGTGCCAAATCCAGTGGAACTCGCAGTGTTAATACCACAAGAAATATGGCAGCTGCTACTCCAAGGTCCAGACAGCCTGCAAAATGTTCCAGGAAAATCTTATCCCAGTTTTTGAATAGATAGGGAAACTGAGGAAGAAAGCTTATGTTCCAACCAAATTGTTTCATGGTCTACAATAGCCACATACTAAGAATGTTTGATTGACAAGGTGAGTTTTTTTTTTTTTTTTCCTCTCCACAAAGCTTCAGAACTGAGTGATGCAGGAAAGTAAATGGGAAAGCTGGGCTGTAGCACCATCTCTTTCAAGGTGCATCACAGGGTGTGCATGCTATTTTGCCCCAGAGTCCCACGGTCCCACAAGCCCTCTTGAGCCCCCTTACCCACTTCTTCAACTAATAAGGCCCATCTTTGTCTTGTCTTTATTCTCCAGAGACACTGGAAGTAAACCATTCCTTCACTCCAATACTTCAACATACCAATTGTGCTGGCCATTCCCACAAATTAAACTCCCCAGATTAGTTGTCCAAGGTTTATAAAGTCACTAAGCTGTACCATTTGAAAAACAGACAGAAATAGCAGGATAAAAATAAATTACGGAGAATTGTTTGTTCAAATTCTTGTCAAAAGCAATCAACAGAGAGGTTAGGTTGCTCAGCAGTAAAAAGAAACTATCATTACTGGCAGAGAATTAAGTTTAGAACCAAAAAGCCGATTAGAACCTTGTTTTTATAAAGCTTGTACAATGTACTACATACAGATATGCACTAACTACATTTTCAGCTCTGTGTTAATTTTTCAACAAATTTGGGAACTAACATTATAGGGATCAAGAATCATATGAAATTCCATATATTAAACGATATACAGTTCCACTAATATGCAAAAGAAAAATCTGTGTGTAACTGAACACAAAAAAAACTTTTATCTTTGACATAACTGACATCTTCATTATACAGAATCAGAATTTAAGAATCAATATTCTCCACTTTAACAAAGCACTCACTTTCTAGAATTCAACAATACCATTTACTTGTTACTGTACACAGATCCTATGTCAGAACTGGTGACCCAGATAGATTTGGTACCCAAGACAGTTGAAGAAACTGATAGACTATCTGAAATGCACCTGTAGTGCATTTTTTTTTTCTCTCTTTTCAAGGTCTGATCATTCTCTCTTTGCATCCAAAGTTGCAAGAGGCTAAATATGCTCAGTGGTTATATATGTCAGTGGATAAGACTGCACAGAAATCCAATGAAATCAGGCAACTTTAATGCAAACAGTACAGAAACCAAGGACTATGTCAAAGAATCAAATTCAGTCATTTTCTGCAGAATAAAAGACACTACTTGACCATTGCTATTCAGCCCTTCAGTGTTGATGAGAGAAAGCCATAGGAACTTTATTAATTACAAGAATACAATTTTACCTTTTACACTTTGGGACTTGTAAGTAGAAGTTTTAGGGATGAAACACTGTTCTTCTGAAGAATTATGTGGAGTTAAATGTATCCTCTTCTGCAGAAAAGTATTAATTTATGAACTGTAAAAAAAAAATATCAAAAAGGAGGGTTTAAAATTGGTAATTTTTATAAATATTTTTTAAATAAAAGAGAAATAATAATTCCAACATGAGTAATTTATAAATGCAATATTCTGCCTACTAAAAACACCCCAATTGTTTTGCTATCAGAATTCACCTTGCTTTAAAGCTCTTTTCCTTGTTAAGCACTATATTCTTAAACAATTTCATCTCTGCTTCAAGAAGCTGCCATTTTATGCCTATCTTTAATCTTGATGTAATTTTTACCTTTAAATGTGGTATCAACAACACCATCTACATCTTCACTTCCACATGCCACCCTCAAAGAGTTTCTCTATACCATTATTTAAACATCCTTTTTGCTGAAAACTCTTATTTGGGCTTCCACTGGCTTTCTCAGTGATGTTTTCTTGTTTCCAAAATTGCTGCTCTCAGGACTGCAGAATGTGCAGAATGCTGCTAGTGACCAGCAAAGTTGCCCAGCTGCATTACTGCTACTGCCTCAGACACAGCCATTAACCCCTTATTTGAAAACCCAGTTCAAAAACCCTTTCAAAAATTTATTCCAAACTTACCTTACAAATGCAGTATTCCCATAAAAAACTCACCACCAGTTTAAATAATCACTCACTTGTGACTTCTTTATATGATTATTTTTCAATTAAATGTATTTTTATACACTTCTTCCCTTGAACTATGTTACTTTCTAAAATTCTAAGTCACCTGAAATCAGTTTTTTCTCCCATCATCTCATTTCTCTGTGCCTATATATTCACTATACAACTTATTTGTACTATTTTCTACAAATGTTATTATAAAATGAATTAAATTTTAAAAACGAAGGTGGGTTCTAAAACTAAACTTATGCTACTCTTAAATTAATTAATGTTACTGAAAACATCAGAATTATATCTATTTTTGTCTTTTTTTAAAAGCATTTTATTAGAAAAATTAAATTTCTCCTTCCCCTGCAGCTAACAGAGGCTCTTAAGTGGTTAAAATGGAGATGTAAATATTAACATAGGAAGTTAAAGCACCAATCTGCCAAAAAGAGAAAAACAATTACAGCATGATTCAATATAGCCACTCGTTCTTTTCTGGCCAAATAACCTGCTGGCCCATTGACCTACTTTTTTAGGTGCTCGCAGACGCCTCTCCTCTTCTGTTTTGTTCCATTTGACAAGTGCAAACATTAACAGTGACAAAGAGTCCCAGGAAGGCTAGGTTACAGAGACTGCAACATGAAACCTATGTTTTTAAACTGCTTTGAGTTGAAGAACTCTGCCAACTCTCGCCCAGCTCCTAACAGAGCTCTAATGAGGAAAATTTTTAATCTCATCTCTGCAGTCTGTAGAGGTGTGTTTTTTTAAAAAAATCTCAATTAAACACTTAAGATAAACACCACAGTCCTTAAGCACAGAACTGTATTTGTTAATGTCTAAAGCAGAATGAAAAAAGAGGAAGTTTTTAATGATATTTCAAAAACAGATTTCAAGATGAGGAGGAAAGGAATATGTTTATGTTATAAAAGAACATAGGCAAGCTTAAACCAGACCAAAAGGAAAGCTAATCACAGTGGAAAAGGTTTTGTAACCAAAACCGCACAGATCTCTAACTCAGTAGAAATGGCATGCATGCGAGAGCTAGCAGAAAGGTCTAGACGCCTACACAACAGCACTGGGAGCCACAAGTGTTCAAAGGTCACAAGTCTGTCTCCACAAATCATGATTTATTTTTTTTTTTTTATCATAATGAATTATTTGTATTTGTTTCTATCTCTTGTACACATTCATTGCAAGTTTTCAAACTTTTCTGCAATCACAAAGGCTAGAAACTTACTATTTTTAAGAAAGCTAAGTTCCTCAACCAAAAGCTTCAGCTGCTGCCATGGACATACAAATTATTAATACACAACATTGCTCAATCTGCAGCAAAATCGCAAAAGCTAGCAATGCTGCAACCTCTGGGCTATGCTGACTTATCACTCACAGAGAAGCACGGAGTTCTTGGGTGGCCAGTTATTGCATGGCCAAAGAAACGTGGTTCTGAGTAAGTCCTAGGGTAAAAAGCCACAATCCAACCTCAGGTAATAGTGAAACGTCTGCATCATCTGATAAAACATTCTGTGTTACAGACTGAAGGAATTTCAGTAACTGCAGTCCAATTTTGTCATCAAGGCTGGTTTGCACACTGACAATGTTACATTTTAGAAAAATGGTCGAAGATTGAACAAAATGTGAAAATACACTTCAGTCTTGCTCATGACATATTTGACCAGGACTAGACTGGAAAATAGATGAGACAACAGCCAGTGCATTGCCACTACTTAACTATCTGTATAGTCAGTGACCGAAGTCTTGATGGCTCCAGCGCTTCACTTTAACAGTAACTTTGCCAGGTATTTTTGAGAAAGAATCAATACTGGCTTTATATTGCAAACAAGTTTTTTAAATATAACACATATAATATTACATTTATGCCTTACTTTTATACGTGATGTTTTCATGACTTTACAGACTGCAACACTCAGACAGAATTAATCCAAATTAATTAGTAAAAATACAGGAAACAATTCAGTTTCCCAACAATGCACTGTCTGCAAACTGAAGCAGATTAACATCCTTAATACAACCTGATCTCGGCGCCATAATCCTATTTTGCCAGGGGAACAAACTAGTGATTATAATCACTGAGGATTAACTTTAGAGATCTCGTTTAAAGAATCAAAATCACAGGACAGCGGTCAGCACCTCCACAGCACCCGATGCCCCAGAACAGCGAAGTACTCTGGAGTAACACACCACAGAAGCAAGCCAAGGAGCAGGAAGACCACAGCAAGCAAACAGCCAAGCCAGTACCTTCCTCCCAACACTAGCATATCACCAAGAACCCAGTCCTTACACTGATTCTGAAGATAATTATAAACCTTCTTGACACTCCTTTCCTGGAGCAAAGGATTATTTACTTCTGTTCGTTTGCACTACAGACTTCCTGGGTTTTACTCTAGTGGGACATCCTACCACAGGCGGCAAGCAGAGATCCGTACCTCATACCCAGAATAACGCATCGCTATCACTAATGCTTTGCACTTTGTACTTTTCTTCTTGTTTGTCCCTCCAGCCCAACCAGTTTTCTCTTTAGCCTTTCCTTTTTTGATAAAGAGGTAGAGAGGAAAAGGGGAATAATTTGCTTTGTATTCCTCTGTAGTAAGCATGGACTTCAGGAGACAGCAGGAGAGCTTCAAACTGGTGAAGCACAACCTGCTCTCTAACCTGATATTGTTTGGCCTAGCTGAACCAGTTACCATGTTTTGAGATAGTCGTTCTTTGCTTGCAATGGTATACACACCAACAGAAAGCAAACTAGGGTAATGCAAACAGCACTATTTAACATCTTTGTCAGTGACACGGAAAATGGGATTGAGCACACCCTCAGCAAGATTGTCGATGACACCAAACTGTGAGGAGAAAGACTTGGAGGTATTCATTGATTAGAAGCTCAACATGAGCCAGCAATGTGCACTTGCAGTCCAGAAAGCCAGCCATACCCTGGGCTGCATCAGAAGGAGCGTGGCCAGCAGGTCAAGGTCCCTCTACTCCACTCTCATGAGACCCCAAAGGGAGCACTGTGTTCAGATCTGGGGCCCTCAGCACAAGAAGGCTATGGAAGCATTAGAATGGGTCTACAGGAGGGCCACAAGGATGATCAGAGGGCTGGAGCACCTCTCCTATGCTCAAAAAGGCTGAGGGAGCTGGGGTTGTTCAGCCTGGCTCTGGGGAGACCTTATCGTGGCATTCCAGCACCTAAAGGGGGCCTACAGGAACGCTGGGGAGGGACTCTTGGTCAGGGAGTATAGTGATACAACAAGGGGAGATGGCTTTAAAATAAAAAAGGGTAGATATAGATTAGTTATCAACAGGAAATACTTTACTATGAGGGTGGTGAGGCACTGGCACAGGCTGCCCAGAGAAGCTGTGGATGCCCCATCCCTGGCAGTGCTCAAGGCCAGGCCAGATGGGGCTTGGAGCAACCTGTGTGGTGGTAGGTGTTCCTGCCTACGGCAGGGGGATTGGAACTGGGTGGGCTTTAAGGTCCCTTCCAGCCCAAACCTTTCTGTGATTACATGATTCCGAGTGATTGATCCCTCCCCTCTTCTCATTAATCAAAATCTGTTAAAACATTACAATCTGAAACTGATGTATCTCTCATTTTCTACCTCAAAATAACAAAAGTAAAGCCAAGTGGTAAGATAGGGCTGAAAGGAATTTCAAGAAATGCTGTCTAAACTTTACAGCTGAAAACGTTATTCCAACAGCTGGGAATAGTCATCTACCATGCTAAACAATCCAACTGTACTGTTGGTCGGTAGTTGTGCAGAAGAGCTGAAGCATCCCAGAGATGTCCTTTTTGGTAGGGAAACATGCTTTAACAGGAGATGTGTATCTTTACCTGCTCCATAGCAAATGAGCAGGAGAGGACTGCTTCCACTGCAGATATCCACATAATTTCCTTTCAGCTGGCCTTTCAATAGTGCAAGCTTGCTTAGGTCCATTACTTTTGCAGAAGACAAGTACACATCTGTGTGAGATATAGCGAAGAAAGAACAGTAGGATAGCTAACTGGTGGTGTGGGTTGGCACCAGTAGAGTAATGCATCCTATCTTAAGTCTGTTCCTGTGAGACTTTCAGGAGAGAGGACAGCTCCAAGCAGACACGAACTGCCTGGCTCTATTGTGGCAGTGGTTAGAGGTATCACAGTTCAGTTATGATGGCACTTGGATGACTGCATGCTGTTTGCCCATCGACCTATCCGTGCAGCACACAGCAATGGTTAGAAGAGCCTACAAATCACCATGGCTGGGAGACAACATAGCAAACAGATGTAAAATGAGGTTCTTAGATAAAGTTTGTCACAGCAGATTAAGAAGTCTGTTTAAGTCACCGTAAGTACCAACCTCCCAGAAACATAGATGATTCGGATTAGAGGAAAAAGCAATTCTCTCCTGCATTCTTCACATGTTAGTCTGTCCTGCTACCGGGAGAACACTTCACCCTCTAACTTGGGCCTGAATAGAGTTTGCAACTCCAGTCCCTCCAGCTCATGGTTAGAGGAAATACCCCTGTCCACCATTTCTCTGCTCAGACCATTTGGGCAGATCTCTGTTTGACCAGCCATTCTGGGGCCACCCTTCCACCTCTCTCCTCTGGAGTCTGCCTCTCCTTCCCCGTCCTCAGCATGGAGATTGGCACGCAGCTCCTTGCCCTGTCAGTTCTGTGCTCCAGGCCAGCTCTTCGACACAGTGCGGCTCTCTAATCTTGGTGCAGACTCTGACTCATCAATTTGACTTCTCAGCCTGTCCTTAGACCTGACTCCTTGTCACGAACTTGCCTGACAATCTGAGCTCTTGCCTGAACCTGGTTACCCACCCCGGCAAGCAGCCTGCCCTTTCAGCTCCCTGAAGTGGCTGGGGAAGAGCTCAGCACGTTGCCAAGCTTCAGACAGAACTGGTCATTGACGGGGGCAATGGGGGCCTCTTCTGGCATTCAAGCACTCCTCAGTCTTTTTCCATCTCTTCCCAGGTTACCAGGGTTGCCCTCTAGGATCTGAATTAACCAAATTAACTACAACTGGAGTTTCAGTGTGTGCCCATTGCCTCTTGTCTCGTCCTTAAGCACCTGGCTATGTGGTCACTATTCTTCCATACTCTCATGTGTTTTGTATTCACAAATCCTTACTGGGGATTCCTTTCCCTCAATAACAAAGCCATGCAAGCATGACAGAAATAATGCTTGTAAATCCTGTGCAACTAGTCTGTACAAGAGGAAGACTGCAGCTACATGTTATGATTCCACTTGCACCAGTTTTTGTTTATAAGGCTCCTCCCTGCTTCTTGTCACTCTTCCTGGACCTTTTTTTTCGGGGGGGCTTGTAAACCCCTTCAGCTCTGGCCACAGTGAAGCAGATTTGTGAGACAATGTGCGTAAGAAACCCACATACCACACTCACATTTTAAATACAATCTTTATTGTTATGTTCTGATTAAAAACTGTGGCTTCCTGTACCTTTGAAAATTGGCACAGCTGTGGAACATTACAAAGGGCAGCAGGAACCTCTCAACTAAATCTGCCACTGCTGGGTCTTTAACAGGGAACCACAGATTAAGTCTTGAGAGTACACACCATGTTTGCACATTGAAAATACAACCTAGCTCATAATCAAAACTATCTGAAAAATATAACTAATGCCTCCTTCAACAGTACTTAACAAGAAACAGTACTTCACAGCACAAGTTTTAATCGAGAGAAGCTAACCTGTTAATGAGACAATTCAAAACTGAAAAATCGTCATGCCCCTGAAAAACTGTTTACTTTAGTGGGATTCTGGGCAAAAACAGCCTGCAGTCAGCTCAAGAACAGATTCCAAAATTATGTTCACTGTGCAGAACAGAAAGTGCTCTAGATTGTACAGAAATCTTGACATTCTGCTATTAATGCTCACAAGGGAACTAAACCTGGTATATTTTACAATGAACAAAAAATCCCACGTTCCTTCCTCCATTCTCTTAAATAAAACAGAGAATGTATGCAATTGACAGGTTTCTTTATTTGTTCTTCCCCTAAGTTCAATGGGAAAATACCTCACACATGCTCAAAAGCTGAAATTCTTACTGAGTATTGTTAATTACCCCATAAAATTTTGTGCTAAGTACAAAATATTTTATACAGAATAAAATTACCTGACAAAAAATATTTTCACTTGCTGATTACCCAAAATTAGCAGAAATTTAAAGAAAAAAGTTTAAAATACAGTACCAAGTCGTCTATCCCCGAGCCAACACTTTGAGATGTTTCATCCAATTACAAGTGTACGTAATTATGAAACATTAGCAATTTTAAATGTTTTGTATTGAATGCATTCAGGTGCTAGTGTAAACAACAATTTGTTTAAAATGGTTTGTCACATTTCCCTCAGAGGAGAAATGATAGTAAGAATGCTAGGAAATCTAACCAAAAAAAAATAATAAATGTTTTATTACTACACTGCGAACTGGAACAGATCAAAAGTTAAACTTTTCTTTTCTCTACCCCAATAACAACAGGAAAAATTGTCTAGATGTAGAAAATAAACTACTTTTTGTGAACTGTCCTGGTGAATATCTGTTATCAAATTCAGCAGCTGTAATTATTACACATCAAAGAAAGACAATGTAAGTTAAATTCTTCCATTCCATAAAACATTTCTGCTCTGTTTTGACAGAAACCCATGTTTAAGTGTAGAAAATGAGACCTTGCAATTATTATTACTGCAACAAAACCAACGCATTTATCTGCCCACTATAATTAATCTTGCTGAAAAAACACAAACCTACAGGTTTGGTGAGCAGCTCAAGTGCCAGACTTTTATTTACAGTGCATGTCTCTGCTGCAAGGTGGGTAGGACAGTTCAAAGCAGTTACTGAAATGCACACAAATGAACCTTTCCAAAATTCTATCGTAGGCCAAGAAAACCAACCCAAGGAAGATTTAATACTTCTTTATAACCCAAATGAACACGCATAATTTTACATGAAGAATCAGACTGACTAATCTGAAAAAATAAACATTTCTTGCTGTTATCACTACTGCATTCTAAAATCTGTAGAGATCAAAGAAGTCAACAGATGGCCAAGACAGTCTGTAAGAATTTAAGTTATGCAAATTATTTCTGCGCCCAATGCCTTTACAGCCTATTTAGAAGAAATTTTAAGGATATAGCTAGGAATCTCATGTCAGTTTTGCTTGATTTACAACTCACCTTACTTTTTTAAGGGACAACTAGTTCTTTCATATCAACCCAACAACTTAATCCTTGAAGATACCATGAACTACCACACAGAGAAACATCTCACCACTTCTCAGTTATGCACATATTAAAAAGGGAAGGAAGGGGTTGAGAGTGAACCACATGCCACGCTAGACAGCAAAACAAAATGAACTCAATAATTTTATTTATTTATAGGAGACAAAGACTCATCCCTAGCAGCTGCATAGGGCACTCACGTAGGATGTGGGATAAACATACTAAGTACCACCTCCAGCTTAGTCTGTAAGTGAAAATTACTACACATAAGGTAGCAGGAATAGGATATACATCAGCCACGTGGGTAATGGCACAGCTACAGGTACTAGTGACTTCACAACTGTTTATTTATTTAGATTTATCACCTTTACCAAATTCCTTGGTAAAGCTGAAAATTTTCAAGATAACGTTACCCTTTCCTTTTTTAAAAAAATATTATGGATACTCATTTCCACAACTCTATTAAATTCTCTCTTCTTCTGCTAGCATTACTATCTGAGATCACACAGTCAACACAGCCTAAAGCTGGACCAGCCTAAAAGTAACCCAAACAACATTTCATTCAACCAAATCAGCTAACTTTGCTTCACCATACAGCTGCTCAAAAGCAATGTTGGTTGGCACAGGGCAAGGGGAAGCAATGAATCACCAGGTTAGACACATCTTTTGGCAACAATGCAGGTTCATTCTGACCTACCTCATGCGTTAAAATGCAACCAGAGAACAAAATTAGGAGACATGAGATTTAGATTAGGAGACATGAGATTTAGATTTGTGCTCAGAGAAATAAGCTTTGTTGTTACTGCTTGAGAAGCCTGCTCCGTATTTTAGATGAAACGTTTCTCTCTCCCATGCATTGCTACATCTCAAGTGGCAAACTGCCACATCAAATTGCTGGCAGAATGAAGTTTGCATACATTCACTGATCCAGACTCATGAAGAGCTTCTGGATATAGAAAAGAACCCAGAACTCAATAGGAAACTCATGCAAAATGCAAAGCACAGAAGTAGCTATACCTGGCATGTTACTAGATAATTATCCTGATAATTGTGTTAAGCAACACAATTATCATGAACTGTGACATTTTTAAGAGATCATCAGCACATATACATATATATATGATTATTCATCTGGATGGATAATACGAAGCTAAGAAAAAATAATGGAAGAATGACTTCTACCAAGACCCATTATTTGTAACTCTTACGATTGTACAAGTGAACCAAGAGGACAGATATAAAAAATTAAAAAAGGACAATTGAAAACAGCAACACCCAAGAACAAATGGCAGGTGTTGCAGAAAGCTACCAGTACTCAATCTAAAACTTACTCATCTCACACATAAATGCAAGCATGTAAATAAACCACTTTAGAACTATTTTGTGATGGGCACTTTTTTTCCAAGCTGATTGCACAATCCTTGATCCGTGCAGCTGTGCAAGTGCTTCCGATGCTTAGATTTCCCAGCATGCATGACTCATGCACATCTAAATCATTCCGTAAAACATTTGTGAAGAGTAGACTGCTTCACTGCCTGAGGAATGAAGTAGGCTGGGCACTTCATTGGAAGCTGCCTTAGAAAAGAAAGAGGAACTGATATTCATGTTACCATGAAATGAGAATAGGAACATTTTTCTGTTCAAACACTGAAGGACATTCCAAGTCAAAAAATACCAAAGCAGCAGCTTCTCCTCTCTGCCTCTCTCTCTCTCCCATGTCTGCATTAGCAAACTTACTGTTATATTCCTAAGATTAACAAGATTTAACAAGAGTAAAGACTTTTTCTAGAATTCTGGTGTCTGCCAGTTGGTCCTTGAGTATTTCCTCACCAGTACAACTACCTGTCATAGAAAGAGCAAGTTTATACATTAAACAAGAATTCTACAGCTATGAATTCCAAACACCTGCACCGCAGTACTCTCCTTCATCTCATTAAACAAAACACTAGAGTTTGTCTCATGTCAGAACTTTTAGTATAACGATCCAGGCTCAACTGGAATTACAGTGATTGCAAAACCTGAGGTACAGAACACGTCCTTCATACTACATATGCAACAAGTGCCTTAACAGGAAAGGGGAATAAGAAAATAAAAAATAAAAAAAGCTTTACAATTGGTGCACAGAGGAAGTGCATGTGCACATTTCAGCATGTAAGCTGAAACGTCAACTGTTGTCTTAACTGACAAAAGAAGAGTCTTTCCGCCTTGGATTTGTCTTGTCCCTAGAAACCCTTTGCAAATCAATCTGTAACCACTTTTCAGATATTAGGTTAAGGCATCCTTTCGCCACCTTGCATGCCTTAAACAAGAACCAAAAGGAAATGGATGATCAGCCAACAACATCAGTCAATAAAAATACTTGTTCAGGCAGGAAAGATGGTACATTATAAAAAGAAAGAATAGTACTGCATGAAGTAAGTAACAGCAATATAGCAACAGAAAAAGTGTATAAAGTCAACTCTAAATTTAATCTAATTTTACTGTAATTTTAAACTAATCTCTCCTTATATACATGGAAATAGAGGAAGAACACGTTTGCTTAAATATTCAAGTGTCACAGTACTCAACCCAACTACATTTCTGAAGGTACAATTAACACCATCAGAACGAAAACCATTGTAGTTTGAAGTAGCACTGTTACTTTTGACAGTTTTTAGCCTTTTATGTTTCTAAAGCCCTATCATATTATGGAGATACTGTGTTTGTTCAAATTCTTTGTTCATTCTCCTCAGCAGTAGAAGCATGTGCTCCTTCTTTGCAGACTGCTACTTACAGAAACAGAAACTTTCAGAGGTTGTGCTTAGCAAATGGGGCCTGGAAAACCCACTAATTCACCTTCTGAGGTTCACCAGAGAAGCAGCAATAGCAGACCAACGAATTCCTTTTCCCATAAATCACTATGGTTTGCAAAACATTGAGCCCAGTCTACTTAATTGTATATGAAGTTGATGATTATGAGGACAATATTGTTCTTCAAACACCGGGGATTTTTTTAATGAAGACTTTCTAGAGCTTGCAGAGTAATTCAACATTCACAACAAAACTTCTCAACCATTTTTCACTCTCTCTGTGCTTTCAAAAATACTTTCAGATCATGTTTAATGAAGGACAGAAAACATAATACAACTGCAGAATTCTTAAGTCAAGCTTCTTCAAGCTTTGCTGCTACCACATTTCAGAGAAGAACATTCACAATAGGGTGTGGGAGGAAAAATGTAATTCCTCAAACTCAGCTCATCTTTGTATTTTCAGAAATTCAGAATCTGTCCTGATACTTACATTTAAGTTTTAAAGAGTTTTAAGTGAGTGCTCAAAGGTACTTACATCAGAAGTACTATTCTCCTGTACTATCCACAATATTCAACACCTAATCATACCAGTTATTTGAGACCACACTCGCTATATTTGCATGATTCTCTGAACTCTTTTTGGGTTTCCATCAGCATTTTTTCTTTTCTCTTTTGCCACTCTTCAAGGTTTTCTTTCACAGAATCATCAGACCACACTACTTCTATCTACAGATGTCTCAGTATGCTTGCTTCTTGCCCTCTTAAAGTCTTCTCTGCACTCTCAAGTTCTCAACACCTCCCAAATTAGTATCACCATATTTTATTAGCAAAGACTTATAACCTTCGCTTCCAGGTCATTACTGAAGATGCTAAAATTAGCACTTCTTAAAGACTGCCATCTCAAATAGCAAGAAGGATCTAGTTAAAAATCAAGTTGCACTAGATGTATCTTACAGTTAATTGTTTAGATCACAGCAAATGAGGTAGTACACTCCATATAGGTTCATTTCCAACTTTATTAACAGAATCTGATTCAGATCATCGAGCACTGAGGTCCTAAAAAGTAACATGAAGAAGTTTCTATAAAGGTATTATAGATACCAAATTTCAATTAATCAGGTAACAAAAAATGAAACTACTATAATCAGTTTTTGGTTTAAAACTGATTTTTAGCTGCGGCATGAAACAGCTAAGCAGTAAATTTTGCCTTTTACTTAATGTGTGTTTTTTTGGTAGCCAAAATCCTACAAACATATGGCAGTAATAATCTTTTAGAAAGGATTATACAAGTTGAACAGAGATGCTTAAGCCTAGTAGAACAAAATATGGTATCTTTTACAATATGCTTGTGCTAGTTATAATATGAGGTAATGGTGTGAATAAAAAAATTAAATTACACTGCAAATAACCTGGTATGTAAATAAGACCAGCCTTAATACCAAAAAAAAAAATAAAAAAATGAAGCTCTTCAAAACGGTGCTGATATCTGTGTTGCTACAACCTTAGATTTGCTTATATTCAAGTGCCCTTGTTTTCAATGGCCCTATCTATAGTCTTGATAGAATACTTTAATCTTGGAAAATTTCAGGGAAAAGAAAGTGCTGAACACTAAGGCCTGGATCCTGCAAAGATCTAATAAAGAAGAAATGTGAGTTTATTCCTAATCATCGGCTTAGATTGGCAGGGTATTACATTAGCAGCAAGTGTTCAAAAATTCTTGAAAATCTCCAAAAATTAAAGTTATACAGCAAAGATGGAGAGAACTCTGACAAGTACTAATTCAAGAAGAAATTATTTAATATTGGCAACTAACATTTAAATTTTTGAAGCATTAATAACTGCCATCTACAACCTGAAACAGAGGGATTTGGGGAAAAAATCTGCCTTGAATGATGATATCAATGTACAGAAAAATAGCAAAAATAGCAAATACTTGTGAAGACTTCCTCCTTCATTTTCTTGTCTTGCTCAGACTTAATGACTGCAACACAACTCTGTACTTTTTTTTTTCCTAATGCAGAGTAACACCTCAATCAAAACCCATCGGAAGTATACAAATTTCAGAATTCTGAAAAAAATTTGAGAGAAATTGTAAGACTACTATTTTGAACAATTTAAGAATATAAACAGGGAACAAAACCAGATTAAACAATCAAAAATTTCAAAAGGCATTTGATTCATGCCATTTTAGACTTTTCTATTTCTTTGACAGATTGTATTAACAGAGCTAGTGAAGGAAATCTGTGGAGGTTGTGTTGCTCAGTACCAACGCACTGAAACTCGTAACTGGATTTGGAAAACAGATGCACAGAGATGTTCACTGCCCTCAGCTACTCACCAATAACCAAAGTAAATAACTTTGGCTGTCTCCACTAGCAAATAAACTGGAGCAGTAGAAATGGATTAGTAGATCAAAGCAGCTGGTGCTGACACTAGCTGTTCAAGTGGGTTTACTTTGGATTAGATTTCCATCTGGTCTCCAGAAGCAAACCACCATCACACAGGCCACTCAAAGTTTTCCAGGGATTTAATAATTGATTCAGGCCTGTGTGTTCCCAGTAGAGACAGAAGAGCGCTTTGCACCTGCAGCAGAACTTAAAAATCAGTTTCCTGGGAAAGTAACGTAGTTCAAACACACTGAATCAGTAGGTGATAAGGGGAAATAGTTGAGAGTTTCTCTCCAAAGCAGTATTAACAACTTAAATCAAAATGGTAAAGCTTAGACTTCAATTGTACCCTCCTTTCCAAAACAGACTAACCAAAGACGACGCCATCTCACACAACAGAATATTTGAGGGTACAGGCTTTGGAAGAATTCTGTAAGCTTTTCTTAACTCTTCACCATAGTTGAAAGCAAACAAACAAAAGCCACACTGCACAGCAATCTACTGGCTGCCACAAAGATTTTATCTCCCCTGTTCCATAATTCAGCAGAAGACATAAAACTTGGTATCTACTACCACTTGACCTTCATGCATCTTTCTTCACTTTCATCTTCATTATAAACACCAGTGACAGGACTCGCAGGAACGGGGTGAAGCTGAGGCAGGGGAAGTTCAGACTAGATATCAGGAGGAGATTTTTTACTGAGAGGGTGGTTGCGCACTGGAACAGGCTCCCCAATGAAGGAGTCACTGCACCAAGCCTGTATGAAACATTTGGACTGTGCACTAAGTCACATGGTCTAAACTTTTGGGTAGACCTGTGCAGTGCAAGGAGTTGGACTTGATGATCTGTATGGGTCCCTTCCAACTCAAAATATTCTATGATTCTATGATCTTTTATGACCCTTTTCTTCTTTAAGTACTTTACTACTTTTCTTGTTTCCGAACTATTTCTTTCAGATCTTGCATCTCACTAAATTATTTCCTCCTATTACCTGTGCTACTAAATACAGCAAGTGCAAACTTAAGATTTGACATCTCCAAACTCTCAGACAGAGCTGGCCATATTGTTTTTCATTTTGCAATTCACAAAGTTGAAACTATGACAGGCCCTGTAAGCATTACTACTGTAATTCAACTTTTTCAAACTAAATTTAAAGGGGCTAAAGATGAACATGTGCTTGCTTCCATCATTCAAACAAAACCCAAAGTCCAGAGGTAAACAACTACATTAATTGAGAAAGAAAACAGATTAATGATATAGGAATATTTGTTTACCCTGAGGCTGAAATTAGTCTGGTTCCAAACATCAGAGAACAGCCACAGGAACACCATAGCAAATACACTAAGGAAAACTAATCAAGCAACTGATGTCATAAAAGAACTTTATTACAAATATATTTGGCATATACACAGCCAAAGAGAAAATCCAGGAATATATTGCATAATCTGCCTTCCTTTTTCTGAGCTATGTCATTTGTTTATCTAATAATTTAATCTTCTAGATTTTAGGTTAAATAACAGAGCATATGTTGGCATTATAAGTTATAAACGGGATTTGGTCTCACACAATTAACCCATTCATTGTTTAAAATAACCAAAACATTCACAGAGACTCACCTAGTTTCACTGACATTCAACATACAGCATCCGAATAATTTTCCAGAATGTTTTTGCAAATGGAAGAATGGGCTTCACACTGCATTTGCTGAAACGTAGATGAAAAGAAAAGGAGATCTCTTTCAAGCAATGCCTAAAAAAAAAAAAAAAAAAAAAAAGAATATATACAAACTCTCACATACATAAACCGATTTTTTTTTTAATGATCAGCATTATATGTATTTCAGAAGCTGCTTTCTGCATGGGTCTGGGATTCAAAGTAAAGAACAGAGTTTGCAAGTACCTCTGTTTTTAATAACAAAAAAATCAGGTAACACTAATTTTCATCAACAGTAAATACAACTATCCCACTGAGTTTTTAAACCCTACTAAACAGCCGAGAAATTTTAATGTAAATTAAATACTACATTCTTCATCTATAAAAATCTCTGTAGTTGTCATCCCATTTATTCCTATAATGAACAGAAATTCTCTTATCCTGTAACTCATGAACGCTAGACAGTTTGGGGTCACTTCACAAAAATCCAAAATATTTGAAAAAATGCTCAGCACAGTCCTATAACAGAAGGAAGAACAGGAAACATTAAGACCATCTTCCACGATATGCATTCTAGTTTCAATAAAATAAAGTGGAACTATAAGCCTCCTGCTTGTCTTGTAGGTTTCTCTTACTCTGCTTCATAATTTAAACCTTTACACAAACAGAGCAACCATTCCTCTCATATAGCACCTCTCCCTCCTTGCACCTCTGTACCTGGCCCAAGGCACCGCTTTGCTTTGGTCAGCAGCTCTGCTTCTCTATTTGATTAAGTCAATTCTCTGATCGTAAAACTGGGATAAACTCTTAGCATGTTCAGAAGCAATCCTTTTTTTTCCTTAAATCTGTTTGGAACCAAGAGACCATTTTCAGATCTTTACCTCTTTATAACCTCTTAAATTTTTTTTTGATTTAATGAGTTGCAATTTTTCTTCACTGTGACAGGCAGAGCAGCCCCAGTAATTATGACCAAGATAACTAACTGCCCTACAATGAATACTACATTTCCAATCTCCTATGGGTTGGCTCTGATTATGCCACCACTCCTCCTTATTGTACCTGTTGGGAGGTGCAGGCAGACATTAAGGAAGAGCACAGAAGAAAGCCTCCTTACTCGGTGTTTGTGCCTGACATTACAACACAGTGCAGCAAATTGGGCCTCTTTATCCCTCAGTCCAGCTAGAACACGCTCTGGTACCTTTGTCTGGTTATAACTAAAAGGATTCAGAATATACCTACCTCATCTGATTTGAACAGATGAAAGATTTAGGCAAACCACTGAGCTGGTACAGACCTATTTTTCAGAAATCTAAGTGGCACAAAAAAACCTGATACTGCACCATAACAGTTCTAGTTTTCTCCTAAAAACTCTACTTCTCTCTTAAAACCTCAGCATATGCAGACCCTGTATCTTTCATGTGGTAAGATTAACATTGCAGCTTGAGTCAAGAAAACAGTAATCCTCCCCCTCGCCCCATCTCATTCTCAGACATGGGCTGACTTCTGGTGAAGTTTGAACTGAAGCAGATATACAATGCAAAGAATTACTGCTCACTGATTTAAGTCTTGCTAAATTACAAGCAAACAAAAGCAAGGTCTTAGAAGGCGTCAAGCATCATTAACTCCATGTGCTGCTGCCTACAACTCCATTCACTTTCCTTCATGCACCACCAACCATCTCCAATGCATGACAAGCTACTAGGAATATAGGGAGGCTGTCTGCCAGCAAGACAAAATTATCCAGTTTGAGAAGACTGGCACAAAGTCTGACACATCTAAATAGATCTTTTTCTGCTTATTTTTTTTTAATTTATAGGTCCACCTGAAAAAAGTTAACAGCAATATCCAGTTACAAAGAAAAAGTACGTAAACACATGCATGAAGGCTACAAGGCCCAAGGCTGTGAGCCTCATGAAACATCAAATTAAAACCCCTTTGTTGCTCAGAAGAGGAACCTCAAACAATCTGTCCCGTCTTTTGTGTGCCTCTCTTTGCGTGCCCATGGATGTACAAAGCAATCAGTAAACTTACTGCACGACACCATATGAAGAAATCTTGCACCACTGGCCTGTCTTCAGCAGGACAGTACACAGCATTGTATCAAGGAAGTGAGGGGACACAACCCATTCACAACTACGATGACACCTGAACAGAGAGATTGCTTCTTGAACCTGCTAAGATGCATTGTTTTCCTTTGTATACATTCTTATATTAATAGGGTATCAAGTCCATCACCAATTTAGCAAAAGCTCTGCAAAAGACCCCAACAAGCCGCAAGCATAGCAACACATATGCTCATTGACTGCAACATATCCCTGGGAGAGATGTTAATTCAGGCTCCTGAAACAGCAGAGCAACGTTAGTGTACAGCATTGCTAAGGACAGTGCCATTGTGCGTTGTTTTTTTCTTCCTTTTGGTTTCCAAGGCAGCTCAGGTACAATTGTTTTATTCCAAGCTCCTGTGTACAGGATGGAAGCTTATTAAAAGCTTATTTGAAGTCTATTCTTGCCCCACACAACATTAATTTCGATCTCAAATTGAAGTGGAATGTCTACCTTGCCTAAGGTTGAAAAGAGATGCTTCTGTTTAAAGCATTACTGTTCTAGCAGCAATAATATCTACATACTTACTTAAATTACCTAGAAATCCATCGTGCCTTGTAGAGTGGGTGGATAGCATTAGTAGTCCAAATGTGATGTCATCTGAGCAAAAGAGGTTTTTTGGCACAGTCTTCTGAAAAACAACAACAAGAAGTTCTATAAAGATGAATCTATTCAAAACAACTTTGAGAGATGAGCCCTTGATTGCTGCCCCATTTCCTCTCCTTTCAAATTATTCCTACCCTAGAGCATCCACAACTTCACACCCCAACTCCTTTATTCCACATAAAGGAGGAAGGAGAACTTCAGAGGTACATACCACCTTCTACCTAGTACAGATTTGCAAGACAAATGCAATGGCTTAATGGTAACATTGCAATTACAGTTCTAACATTGCCTACCAAACATTAACATAGTTTTTGCAGTAGATTGCTTTGCAGAGGATATTTGCTTCCAGAACATCAATAATACACCAAACAAATGTCTGGAAAGAAAATATATCCATACAATCTTAACCCTGTGTATTATGGGTCAAACAGGACACATGATCTACCTCAGAATATAGGTTACATCTCTCAGAGAACATGGCATACAACAGCACAGGAAAGGCTCAAACTTCTTCCCCTTACTGATGACAAACTTGAATTTCAGTGAGCTCTCATAAGCAGATGCTAACTACACACCAATGTTTATACACAAAGACTCTACTTCATTCCACAAAAACAGCTCCCCACTTAGTACAGATCACAATGCTGCACTCCTATATACAGGGCTTTATACTGCTATATGTACTCCAAATGTACATTTTATTGGACAAGTCTAATGTGAGAAGAAGAAAGGCAGGCCATTATCATAGAATGGTTTGGGGTTGGAAGGGACCTTAAAGATCACTAAGTCCAAGACCAGGCTGCTCAGTGCCCCATCCCACCTGGCCTTGAACACTTACCATCTATTTATCTACTTCTCTATACATTCATTCGATATATTTCTATACATTTCATTCTACAGTTAAATATTCTAATGTAAGAAATCAATAAATTGAATCAAAACCCAGGATAATGTATAGCTAAGAAAGGACAAACTATGTTCTACGGGGCAGTAAAAACGTCTAGGTGACATTTTAAAAAAAGTCTACAGAATTTTGAGAGGTTATTTTTCATTTCTTATGTCAGCAATGCAAGCAAGATTAAATTAACTGAAATTCTTTTTCCAAATTATTTTAGTTCAGCTTGCACTACCTTTACATGGAAAATTAGATTTACGGTTGGTTTGTATGGAGTTATTTTAATGAAAAAAATTTAGACCTTTTTGACTTAGATAAAGCAGTAGTGCCTCTATCAGCTTTGGTCTTAGATGTTTCTATAACCCCACCTCAACCACACCAAAACTCAGACAAGTCTTCCAGCTTATACAAAGGCTGGGTGCAATGGGAGACGTTGACAGAGCAACCCCAGTGTCCGAGACTGTTTTCAGGCATGGTTCCTGTTGTTTTGACACTCATTTTAAGAGCAACTTAAACTGACAGCTAAATTTTGGGGTGGGCTGGGAGCTAAGGGAGTCTTAGTGCTAGAACTGGGGTCCTGGCTTTCCTGCCAAGGCGATCAAACCAGCAGAGTCTGCAACCTTTTTCCTGTCTCCTTTCTATTTTTTCCCAGAAAAGCCAAACCCACAAACATAATTTATAAGTTTCTACATATTTTTCTCCTGTCCCATTTCCTACCACAATCTAGCTCCTCTTCATCTTGATTCTACCCACTCTGCTGATTTTATTATGCTTTATAGATCCTGCACTACAACATGTGTTCATCTTTTCCTTCAAATCTTCTATTTGTACTTGTTTTACGCTGTCTTTTTCTTCTATATTCTCAACTTCTTCCTTGCTGATCTACCTTATGCTGTTCTTAGAAATTACAACTTGTTTAATTCTCTGGCTCAGATTCATCTGAATCCTTGTCCCCCTTTCTGAGGTCATCTTCCTCATTTTCTATGTCAGTGAAATTTAGATCACAGCCTCTTCAAGGCTGGAACTGTATCTTACTATCTGTGAAACACCATGCAAAGCTTTAGTGCAGCACAAAATATTTAATGCTTCTGACTGGAATGGAAAAAACAAGTCTGAAGGCCAGTATTTTAACAACAAAAGTACTTTCACCTGAAAATTCACATCTATCGTACTTAGGTCAGAAAACGTATTTTAAGCAAAATTACTGAGATGCTAATGAATTATCATTGAAACTAGCACACTAGTTCCAAACTGTACTTTCACCCCCAACCACAGAACTGCTAGTAGCATCTTGATTACATATAATAAGTGTTGCTGCTGCGGATGGCAAGAAAAACTTCATTAAACCACATTACCATGTTAAAATTGACAGTGAGTAAAGTGTGTGTATGTGGGGGGGAGAATCTGCATTCCTATTCTGACAGTTCTTGGAAGCTGTGATTCATGCTGCTACTTGCTTTTCTACTCACAGTCAGAGGAAAATCCGGTTTCCTTTAGAATATTTGTTGTTACTATGAAAAACTAGTGCTTTAAAATAAGCACAAGTCAAAGCCATGTAACAACGCTGCAATCCATTACGTTATTTTAAAACCAACACGTTTTAGAGTTGACATTTCTGAAGACCGTATGATTTGTAAACACTAAATGTGTTACTGAAGGCTTGGAAAGCATACCTGACATCACTGAGCAGGGAACCGTCTAGAAATTAATAGGAGCATGCTAATAAAGTTTTCTTCATTTTCACCATCACAGAGCCTATCAGCAGTTTCTCTAAACCTACCAGCAGGACAGACTAAATTCAGACAGAATCTTGCAAATTGAATGTTACCCTATAAACTTCAGTCCAACGATCACCACAAATAAGGGAAATTTAGGCAAGGCAGAGAAACTAGCAATGTGATTCCAGAGGGAAGTCCAGCTCCCTTTGCTTTTCAACTGGTAACTCTGTGTTACAAGACAGAGGAGCAGGCTTGCAGGAAATCCAGCCTGGGAGGTACTTTCATTTATTATTATGTTGAGAAAAACAGCTTATCTTTGGCTACAAATGGACATATTTCATACAGCAACTGGAATAAACAGAAATCTTTAGACAGCACCCTATCAATTTTATACCTCCACTACAACAAGCACTGATTTTCCATGGCTGGTCAAATACTTTCAAACGGAAAAGTCCCATTTCTCAAACTCAAGTTACACTCTTTTGCTCTTTTCTACTGAAAGCAAGGTCTAAGTTTTAGCCTTTTCCAAGAAATATGCCAAAACCATATTTTTTTCCCCAAAAAAACATCATGAAAATATGAATTTAATCCTGGCTTTAAGGCATTGTTTATTTCAGAAGGATTTATTTTACATAGTAATTGAAAATAAGAACCAGGCAACCCTGCAGTCAGCAAAACACAGCATTACCTGATTCTGAACAGTAGTTCTTTGGTTAACAGTCAAAAAATCCTTTACCAATTCCTCACCAAGCAAGTGCTTTAGTGGATGGCAAGGCACAGTTCTTACAGCTCTACTTTTTACCTACTCTCCTCTCCCACGCTGTAACAAGCCAGCTTACCTACAGCCACCTCCTGTTCTGTCCAGCAAAGCCCCTGCTCACGCTGAAAAGCAGGTCAGTGCCAAACTTGCATTGCAGACTGTCTCTCTCAAGAAAGGGGACTGAGGGTTTCTCCCTCTCCAGTTTGCCTATCTTCCCCAAACTGAAGGAACACAACAGTCTTTGAGATTGCTGTCCTTCCTACAAACATGGTTGAAATTGGTCCATGACTTCAAAAGCTGTTGGCGAAGATGTAGGGAAAGAATGAGAAAAAGGGGAAACGGCATAAATCACTTTCCTTAGGAAATCAGGCTAAAAAAACCCTGCAGCTTTCAATGGAGACAAGTTCTTGCTTGCTTTCTGAGCCAAGGGAAATAAGCAGATTTTGGCAAAACATTTCCTGATTTCTGTGACTTCTCACTTCTTCACACTTTGGTTTCAAATACTCTTTTAGGGGACTGAGGGCTAGACAAGCTGCTCCACATGCCAAGATTTTTCCCCGTAACATACCCTGAAGCTTTTGAATGACCAATGAAAACTAAAATAGTCTCAGGCCTTTGGCATTCCTCTGACAGGACCAACGTGAAGAATCCTGAACCTCCTACCTGCCTGCACCAGCTGGAGCTCACCCTCTCAGAATTACCAACCACCTTCCTGCCAGCAGCCACCCAACCACGGAAACATTATTCTGTCAGCACAGCTTTTCCAGAGTGCACGTGAGTAACAGCAACAACTCACAAGACTAACACCAGTCTCTGACTATTTCACTGCACCAGTAAAACATCACCAAAAACATCAAATGCTTTAAAGGCCAGAAGCACATGTTTACTAGATCATTACAAACTTTTATCCTGCTGGATGTCATTCACAAAATGTAAAAATGATAACTTAAGTCTTATTAACCACAGCAGCAGCAGCCTTAGAATTGGAAATACAAACTTATCTGTATTCATACAATTTACTTTGAAGTGTTATTTTTTATTATGCATCTCAGTATCTCATATATTCTCCAAGATCATCATTTAATATGTAAAAATATATGTTTCTCATGTGTTTTATTAAAATGTCTATTTTAGGAAATCCAGAAATTATCATTCCTCTTTCTCTCAATGGCCACTTGTTGCAGGACTGTCTCTCATACATGCACAAATACTTTCCCTGATGGTATTTAAAAGAGAGTGTGGGAGTGTTCTGGATAACTAGGAGGTCAGCAGTTAATGGGATGCCTATAGGATCTGAGATCAGCCTTCTGCAAGCACCTGAGACACATTCACATACTGAAAAGAGCTGCAAGCTAAAAGCTCTTGTAAATTTTATCTACAATGTAAGCAGCACTACATTGTTAACAATACTGCACCCTACTATAAAGCATCTAAAATTCAGACATCGTGCTGGAAGATCAGCCTGTTCCCAGGTATTACATCTCTTCCAAATGTCCCAGAGCTCCACCACTGCCCCGTGATGAATTAGTGCCTTCACCATCACGTCTCTGAAGGCCTAGGACACAGGCAAGGTGAGTACTCACAGCCATGGACTCACACAGCTGAGCTTTTCCCATCAAAACACACTGGCAGGAGGAAAAAGACGTGTTCTCATTTTGTCCAGCAAACCGAGTTACAGCACAGTGACCCCAAACAGAGATCTGAGAGCCAGTCTTCAGAAGGGGTTCAGATCCCAACCTCTCTGCACACATCACACTGCACTGGAAGCTGGATCAACTCCTAACCTCTCTTTTCAGCAGCATTCCTCAGAGCACGAGGAAAAAAAAAAAAAAAAAAAAAAAAAAAAAAAAAAAGCTTAGCTGGACAGAGCAGAACCAGCAGTGTGCAAACCTCTGGGGAGAAGGGCACCCAAATCACAGAGGTGAGTTCTGGCTTCAAATCCTAACAGCATTAAAATTTTTAAGTGGAAGAAAAGACTACAATGCTCTTGAAACAGGCCACAACACAGCTGCCCATCTCGTTTTCCCCCCAGCTCCAAGAAAACAAGCAGCATAGTATCTCTTTAGCCCAATTAAACTTTAATCACCTTGTACACGTTGAAAAGTGGATTTTTAGTGTCTGGGTGTTGTATTTGTTGGGAGTGTTTTGTGTGTTTTTTTGGTTTGGGTTCCTCTCATTTTTTTTTCAGGAGGGAGACATCAAAAAAACTCTCTTCCTCCTCACTGCTTTGTGCTCCTGAACAAAAGGGAGAGTCACCACGTTGGTCCCAGTCCAATCCCATAGGTGTGCCTGAGGTGTGGTTTCAACATGCCTTTGGACAAGTGAATGCCTAATTTACAGATTGCTTAATTTATGAATGCTAAACAGATTTACATGCCAAGATGCTCGGTTTTGACAAGATTGTGAAGGATCTCAGCAAGAATAAAACTTCATAGTGCTTGAAAAGCTTTACTAAACAGAGACCCATAAAATATAGCCAACATACAGCTACAATTTGAGTTTGGACTGAACAGCCAGAATCCATCTACATCACAATTTTGACTCCTCTGTATTCTGTATGGATTTGGCCTTATACCAAAATAACATGTATCACTGACACCTGCAAATATCCCTTTTAATGGGACTCTAGAAGGACCTCTATTGAACAAGGCCAGGAATAGTTATTTTAAAAGCCCCTTAAAATAGATCTTACTCCAGGAACGGTTTCATTCTGTTTTAACACAGGGATGTTATTCTAATCTCATTTATTCTGTGGTAGCAGGCTGTCATAAGCAGTAAAATGACTTCAGCTTCAGAACTGAGGCTTTCTCACATATTTTGAGATTATTAAAAACAATTAGAAGGACAAAGCATTTATGCAGCCACTTTTATGCCTAATTTAGCTATGTTTTTATGCTGAGGTTGAGGAATGCCCACAGTATCTGCTAATTTTCATGAGACTGGCTTTCTAAACACAAGTCTTGACCACTCTTGAATCTTAAGGGTGTATCTACTTTATATGGATCTATATTTAATAAAATATTAATACTACTGGAAATGATTTTATGATATACTCAGCATTGTTCCTCTGAACATCACTGAAAAATAAGGAAAATAATTCAGTGATGTTAATGACAAAATGTAACAGCTGGAAAGAGTCCAAAGCGTGTAAACGACTAAACTGAGGCAAGAATCTAAGCACAAATGAAGCCTCACTGCTTCCACATAATATGAAATTATGGGAGCTGTGGAGCACGGAAACCTTTTAAATATATGATTATGTATTCCAAAAGCAGCTATAATTAAGAATTTATATTATACCCAAAAAGTACGGTGAGAGAATATTAAGGCTATAAAATTAAACACTCAGGCATGAGGCATGCCAAAATTAAAGCGGCCTTTGCATTACAAAGGAATTTTGTGGCAGCAGTAGGGGTTGAGAATTCAATCCTTCAGGGCAGCACCCAGCTGTATTAACCTTAAGTCTCTTTCCTCTGCCACAATTTTGCATTTTACATCTTTAACTCCTACAACAAATGAACGGGGAACATCCAAATTTCCAATTCCCACAGAACCCCATCCACTGAGCTAACAAGATGAGCATCTTCCCAACAGATACAGTTGTATTTCCCTGTGCCCAGTTCACTGACATCTTCCCCTTCAGGCTCTGTAATGTGACCAAAGGTGCCCTTCTTACACCTCTTTCTACCTTGAAACACTACCAAATTCACAATAATGATGTTATTGCCAGTAATTCAGGACCAGCAGGAGAGGAGAGGAAGCTGAATGGTCTGGCCGCCGTTTGGCAGCCATCTCCTTACAGGGTCGCCCAGCTCGGTTAACAAAGAACGGATAACAATACTCTGCAAAATAAGTAAGGAGAAGGTAAGAAGGGCAGGAACCACTACTGTCTTTGCTACCCAACTACCTACTCATACCATCTAACTAAGGAAACACTTCTAGATCTGCTTTATCACCTGGCCTTTGCAATTTCTAGCATTCAAACAGAAATGAGTACTTTAAAAAGGCTGAAACGTAGAAGTGCACGTTTCTTTACTACAGACCTCTTCAAACATCTACCAGTCTTCTACTCAAGAGAAACTCATTACAATGTGCTGAAAATGAAGACACCTTAGCTATGATTTCACTTCTTTATACCTATATGGTGTGGATTGCATTATAAAACATACTAGGGTACTCATTTTATATTCTAAGAGAAGGAATATCCGTATTCTTCAAATTACAAAATTACACAGAAGCTGTAAGGCTCCAGACAGCGAACCACGCATCTCTCCCCAAAAGGGTGTATAGCTAAAGAGGGGCTGTTTTCAAACACATAAAATTACACCAAGGGGGGGAAAAAAGTCCGTTGTTTACCAAAAAAAATCAAAACTTTTCAAGTTGATACAATCATTTCATATAAATAACATGTTGGGGGGCAGGGGGTTATGGCTATCTCTGTTACTATGCATCTTTTATGCATATACTATGCAGTGTTTTGTCCAGAAAACAGCAAAAGCTTGAACTTCTTGGAAGCAACAATTTCCCTGATAGAACCAACCTAAATTAAATTCTATACTAACAAGATAATTAGCCAACACTACGAATTAATTACCACTCAGTTTTTAAATTGTTTAGTACAAAAAGTAGAAAAAAGGGCATTTACAGGCTCCCTAAGGCATTAATTAAAAAAAAAACACTCATTGTTTTCTTCACATCCTTTTATTTTACCTGTATTTGTTAAACTTTTTAATGTAAGAACGCGAAACAGAAGAAACAAGCAAAAAAAGACATGCCTGAAAGAGATTTTAAACTATTAGTATCAACCTAGAGGTTTATTTTTTTGCCATTAGGACCATTTCTTAGAAAGAGGTAACTCTTACCACACCATCAGAACTCTTATCCCTTAAAGGCACTGGCACTCAGTGCCACATTTAGTATTTGGTCTATCTGAAAACAAAGCCTTCAACGATTTTGAGAAAGTATCTTAAATTGATATATATGAGAATCAGTAGCTTCTTCAAAAACAAATACATTGTAAAGTATTTTATCCTGTTGAATAAAATTCCTCTATTTTAGCAACCAGATACTGTCTATAATAACAGCCCCCAAACCCTGAATATTCCTAGACGTTATCAATTTTGTTCCTGTGTGACCGAAGAGAGTGGCACAGCTGCTCACACTGCGCTTTGCCAGGACTGCCAGAGATGAGGTGTGTTTCTCAAGCATTTCTTTCACCGGAGTGTTTGCTTAAACAATCCTCTTGCCTTCTGGCACACCTGTCACCCAGAGCAATGATCCAGGTTAAATATAACCCCATATAAAAAAAAAAAAAAAAAAAAAAAAAAAAAAAAAAGGTTTTTAATTTTAACCTGGATCACTTCCCCAACCTAGTTATGGGACACAGTTCCACGAACCGCTGTGCTGGCACAGCTGAGGGGGGCAGCAACGAGGTGAGCGCAGGGAGCAAGGAGCAGCCGGGCCTGTTCAAGCCGACAGTGCCCCCAGAAGCACCGCCTGTCAGTGTGTCACCGGCAAACCCCTCACTGCGCGGGGCTGGGGGCTCGGCGCGGCGCTCAGGTGCTCTGCGCCTGGCTGTCGCTTCACGTCGCGGCTGGACCTGCACCTCACTTCGCCTGTTCCTCTCAGTCGGTCTGGTTTTATACGGGAATAGTATGGTTATGAAGGCGTTAGCGTGAATATGCTCGGTTAGGGGAAGAAAACACCGTTCTTCCCCACTTACACCTGCGGCGGCGTTCCCGCCGCCCCCTGAGGCCCGCCCGGGGCGCCGTGACGGGAGCAAAGTGGGTCACCGGGCCTAGCGCTGCCCCCCGCACCGCACCGCCCCCGGGGCCGCCCTGCCGGCCCCTGTCGGCCCCTCACGTACCGGGCTGCCGCTCGCCGTCCTCCTCCTTCCTCCTCCCTTCTCCTCCTTCCTCCTCCTCCTCCTCCCGCCGCCGCCGCCGCAGCCGCCGGGCCCGCCACTGCCCCCACCGCGCCTGCGCCGCCGCGCACTGCCAGCCGCAGCGTACCCCCCCCCCGGGCCCGCCGCCTGCGCATGCGCGGAGGGAGGGAGGGAAAGAGGGAGGGTGTGGGGACTGGGGATCCCGCGCAGGCCCGCTGGGAGGGGAGGGGAGCGGAGCGCGCAGGCGCGGTGGGAGCCGCGGAGCCCTGACCTGGGCTCACCTCTCCCCGGCTCACCTCACGGAGGGGAAAATGGCGGGCGGGAGCCGCAGGAGCCTGACGGGGGGAGTGCGGGGCTGGGCGGCCCCCTGAGGGGCACAGCGCTCCTAATGCCGGCAGGGGGGACACGGCCTGACGGGAAAACCTGGCCGTGGCCCCCGGGGCGTTTTAAGTCTTCCAACTCTGACGGACACTGGCCCCGCTCGGGTCGGGACCGCCGAACTGAAGGAAGGCTCTCAGCCTTCTGACTGAGGGGCTTGAATGTCAGCCCTTTGTTCTCGCTTGCCCGTCCTTCCTTTAAAAATAAATTAATTAATTAAAAAAATAAATTTATTTCTAGCCACTCAATAAACATGTCATTGTGAACCTGATAAGCAGGGGTGCCCTGTGGAGGCTCGAGGCATTCTTGTTAAAACTACACTGTGGTGAATTTCTTCACAAAATACATCATTTCTCACAGGAAGATAGAGCTGTAATAGGAGTTCGCAGGAGGGTCTGAAAATAAAAGTTGGCATCCCTATCTTTGTGTATGTGTGAGTTTTTAAACCTTAGCCACAGCTCGCATTTGTTATACCTTATGGACTTCGCAGACTAAGTTGTGAAACACAGTCCAGGCAATAAATGCAAATAGTGCCACAGTTAATCAAACAGATAACTAGCTGATATTACACAGGCTTTACGTATAGCTGTAACGTATTCCAGGCGGTATTCCACACTGCCTGCTGTGGGACTGCAAGATGCTTACAATGTGCAGTGATTATTCTAGCATAAACCTGTTCTGCCTGCATAACAAACTGCCTTTTGTAAAATGAAGCATTGCCTAGTGGCAGAAGTATGTAACTTTTCCCATTTTTCTCAGTTCCAAGGATGTTTACTTTTCAGTTGATCTCCCAGTGATACACCTCAGACTATAATTACCAATGTGTAGCTATAGAAATGTAACTTTTGTTTGCGTCTGGAATGAAGTAAGAACTTAATTTGGCTGCCAAAATCTCATAGATCTTCCTTTCTGGATTACTTTTCAGGTAGCTCAGTTTCCCTGTTTGATTCACCTTGTGACCATACGCAAAGGTAGTGTGGGGACACGAACCTTTTTTAGCTGTAATGCTGCCAAAGAATTAACAGTGAGCCAGATTTTTTCTGCCGGAAAAACTGTGAAAGGCATTAGTAAAAAACACTTGACTTTTGATATTTACTGGTATATAATACTCCATTTCTAGCTTTCAGTGGAGGAATATTGACATAAACGAAGCTAATCATGTAATTACTTAGGGAAAGGAATAATGCTGCTATGATGAAATGCAGTAAGGATAACACAGCAGGGATGGAAACTCGAAGGAGAAAATGCAGAAACATCTTCAACAAAAATACATGATTGCCAGGAATAGAATGTGGCCAAGAAACCCAGAGGCTAAAATTAGCATCAAGCTGTATGTATAAAATTTGCCACAGGATCTTTAGTCACCAGTAGTAATTCTTCAGAAAAACACAGCAGAGATACTACAGCGTATCTCTCGACTACAAGTATACCTTGTAGGCATGGGAGAGCAACACCAACCTTCTGCAGTGCTGCAGTACCATATTGTTCTTGGAAGCTTGCAAATCCCTTACCTTTTGGGATCTGTCAAGATCAAAGCAGGCAACACACCTGGGCAGATCACATACACTTGTATTTGTGCCAAGGTTATAGCCTAACTGAGGCAATGTTTTTTAATGCATCTTCGCCTTTTAACATATTTTTAGAGCTTCTGAAAGAACAGGACAGAAAGCTTAGAAATGGAATAGTAGTTTTGTGAAATTACTTCCTTCTAGAAATATTGTGTTCTTGAATCTTACTGTCAATGCAAGTTCCCTCTGATGGTTCCATGGGGGGCAACATAATGTTCAGACATTGCCTAATTATAAGCAGTGAGTATTGGGCTTGTGCTCCTGTAACTCACTGCAGCCGTAATGGCAGGAAGGAGGTTTGCTGCAAAGAGCAAGTGGGTGGTAGTGCCCCTTTCACACCAACACTGGTATTCACCTGAAGCGATGGGGAAGTCGTATCCCAAGTCACTGATGACCTATTTACATTTAAAACTCATACTAGTTAGCCTTCTAGTTTTTAAGTGGCAGATGAGCCATTAACTCTGAAGTATATCTATGAGTTCTCTTTGAATCTGCAAAATAAAAGCTTCTATTAGGGATACCTGTCAGTACATATCTACTTTATCCTCCTGGTTAAGGAAAAAAAAGAAAAAAATGAAAAAAAAAAAAAAAGAAAGAAAAAAAAAGCTAATGTTCATTTTCTTGTTTTTCTTAGGTATCTATGTGCCAAGTGTTAAGTGAACCATTTCTGTTTTGTTTCTGCACCCTGATGCAGTAAACCACGTCAAGTGTGTATAATCTTCATTAGCACGTTAAAACTTTTATTTTTTTAGCCAAGTCACTGGAAAAATAACATAAATACCATGCAATTTGATTCAGTACTCATAATGAATAAAAGTGCTGAATCAGGAGTGTGATCTCTTCATTCACTCGTGCAGTTTTATTGTGCTTATATACATATGGACTGTAAACTGTTTTGCTAGGGATGTACTTATTTTTGTTGGGAAGGAACAACTGATCCAGCCACCAGCATTAGAAACGAGTGGGAGGTTTGTCCTTGACACTGGAGAAAATGCTTGTATACGTGTCAAACAAGCAACAGTATTAGTCAATAGATTCAGGGCTAAATCCTGTGTTCATATCACTGTACACATTCTTTTCAGGTCGGCTTCCCAATGGCAGAGACTGAAAAATTTCTTAGAGCAGAGTCCTGCTGTAGTCGTTTCACTGAGAATTACAGGTGTTAAACTTGCACCTCTGCTGGATAAAATAAGAAAGTATGGATCACAGCGCACCAGCTAATACCTCCCCTTCCTTTTCCATTTAAGCAGGTTGCCTGAAAAGAAGAATCCAGGCTCTCGTCATTAGGAGCCATTTCTGTGTTTCCAGAGGATAAGCAGGGCTTTTGTTTACCACATTAGCTTTCTTCTAAAAATCACAAATATACACAAGTGGAAGAAAAGCTCTCTTTTATTGTTTAAGGTTGACAAAGGGAATTTAAAGGCTATATTTGAGCTAGTTTGTGTTGGAACAGATTACCCACATTAAAAATTTCTCCTCAAGTAATATGTGGCTTCAGCACATCACTGCTTTTTGTATTGGTGTTTTCATGAGCAGAAGTATTTTGCTTTGACAGTGTCATCATATTTATAGTTTCCTTTTTGGGGTTTTCTTCTAAGTCAGTTTCAATTGCCCCAACTTCTGCTAGTTTCCATTCAAGCTCTGTAATAACAAATGACAATTTATGCTGATAATTGCTATAAATTCTCAGTTAAGAAAAACTGAGTTTTTATTAAATATCAAGTTCAATCTCAACAAGTAAAACAGAGCCTTGGACAACCCAGCTTTATCCCAGTAAAACATCTAAACTGAAATTGCAAAATATCTTTGCTTACTATATATTCTTATCAGTGTAGCATTACACAAGTCATTCTTTGCTTTTTGTGTCTTTTTTCTACAAAATTATTTAAAACTCTCTTATCTTTAAGCAGAGATCTTTAGATCTAATGATTACAAACAGCATTACAAACAGCATAAACTTTTCTATAAAGTGAATTATTCAAAAGCATTTCTCTTACCTTCCACTTTAAGATATATCCCCCCACATTCAGCTACTCCTATGAATCTGTGCTGTATTTCACCAGATTTATATACAAGTATTGTGGGTAAACACGTGTCATGGTAATTCTGAATGCAGCTGTTCACAACGGCTTTGACAAACTTGGCTTCTGGAAACTTTCTGGCTAGCTGGCTGAGATGTTCATTAACTAGTAAACACATTGGGATGCTAGGGAAGGATAAGGAGAGTATGATCATGCTTCCAGTGTTAATGACTTGTAGAACTAACGTTATTTAAAACAGAGCCTTTGAAGAATAAACGTACCTTTCCATTTATTCTGTTTCTACTTTAAATTATAATAAGGTTTGCACCACAGATTTTATGTAGCTTCTTCTAAGATCATTTGATTTAAAGAGCTGTCCAAATAAAAACTGTCAATGCATATAACAGGCATGGTTTATGAAGCATGTCAGTAAAGCCACCAGATAACTCAAGCAAGCAATGTACTTCTATTTTGTTATCCACTAAGATTTTAAAACTCATTTTGTCCATTTATTGTAGACTTCAAAAGAGATTTTTTATATCTAATATACATTTCACTTAAATTTATTTCAATAGGTGTTGAATTTAACACTGAATTAATTACCTCTTCATTTTTTTTAGTAAAATCTAAATTGTGTCAGAGAAATCTCTGTATAGTCATATTACCGCCCTAGGCCTGTTGATTACACTCATAGCTAGCATTTGCAGCGCAATCACCACATAAGCCTCTGTAAAAACAATGAAATTCGTGGTTTGTTCCCCTCCTGTCCGTTAACCTTTGTGGTGGTCAGATTTTTGTTGGGATTGAAGTTCGAGAGGATTTAACCTATGGACCGTCAAAGAGCTCCACCAGCACCCTCTGGTGCCCAAAGACAGGCGAGGTTACAGTTCTGGAACGGGAACTGTTTCCTCGCTCGCCCTAAGAGACTTCAGAGATCTCGTATTCATTCCTAAGGAATTATGAGGTTTCTCACAGACTCGTATCTACATATTGATCAAGTAAAGAATTGATTCTCCAGTAAACCAAAACAATGGAAAGGAAGAAAACTTGCTATTTACTTTCAAGTCTCTAAAGTTAAATTACTGTGATTTCAACAATTTCATTTGATTGACCAACTGCTTCTTCCTGGAAATAATGCTTAAATCCTGACAATTGAAAAGAATCAAAGAAACTTCCTCCCCACATGCTTAAAAAGATGGAAAAGAGAAATCTGGTCTGAATTTAAACAGCGTGAAACATCCCATATTAATTCTCAGTGCTTTTGAAAAACATGCTAGAGTTGCTAACGTATGTGGGCGAATCACGGTAGTTGTTTGACATTTCTGTTGGATCCTGCCACAACTCCCACTACCATTAGAGAACCAACATTGGTGAACGAATAAACTAACAAACTCCCTTAGCAGTTCCTGATTTTCAGAGTTGAGACTTTCCCTGCTGGGCTTCTTACTTGTTAAAGGAGAAACGAAGGTAGAAAAAAATATCTGTTAAAGGACTCCTGCTGAGCAATGAGTCTTCAAAGGGGCTTGTGTTAGCCTAGAGAGTCAACAACAGTTTCTCAGTGAAATTCAGAAATCTCAGTGAGATTCAGCACATAAGCACACAACACAGAAGCATACACAGCAAAATAAATCTTTAATATAAAAGATCAAAGGCAAACTAATTAAAGTGAATTAACAAACCAAGAAGGTTCCATGCTCCATGCTCTATTCCTCTGCCTCCAAACACTTGCTATTTCAATAGTCTATCGTATTTCATTTTTCTTGGTATTGCTTTTTAATTACCAGTTGAATTCTCTGTTTTGAAGTACTTACTAGGTAGTAATTACCTTGTTCGATAAAGATGAATTATGACCCAAACATCCTTAGGAGCATTTGTAACTTCCTTTACATATTGATCTCCACTAATTTCTCTTAGCTCCCCATACTTTTGCCTCCTCTGAAGACATTTCCATTCTTGCAAGCGCTGCTGCCTAATTAAAACACAATAATAAAAATAAGCATATTTAGAACATCTAAAATGCATCTTTTAATAATATCTACTGCATTTCTCTCAATTCCTTTTTAACAAATACTTTGAGAAAAGCTCTAGCTAAAGGTCTTCTTGTATCATTTCAGAGTTAGAAAGGCTGCTATACTAATCTCTGTTCTGTAAGATAACATTAAAATACGTTTTCGTAGCTTTATGCTTACATATTGGTATCAGATCTGGGAAACTTTAGTAAAACACTAAACAAGTGTCTTGATCATTTGAGACAAAGCAAGAAAATTTTACAAGGTACAAATCGTTTTTATAATTCTGTACATTAGTAGTTTGAGGAAGAACTACCAGTACTTAAAGTGCTAATGTTATGCGATTTAATATTTGGAATGTAAAACCAGTAGATGGCAGTCTTCATATCAAAAATAATCGCAACATAGAAAGTGAAAATGCCTTACCGGGATGGGTTGAACTACAAGCAGCTATTAATTTTACTGAATGAAAAGCACTATAGAAGTGGCAAGACTAAATATATGCACAACGTTATTATACTCTAGCAACAATACATGCTACTGTACATTCACAGCTTTCACTTAATTGTGTGCAGGATTATCTTTCTATGAGAATACAGTACTAGATTCAGTGTTAGGACTAGAATTATTTTAGTCATTTCAACACTGCAAAAGCAGTAAGTACAGGGAGAATCTAGGCAGGAAATGTTCTGATCACATTACCACTTTTATTCTGTCTAAAATGCTTATGTCTCATTTTTCCTAGTTACTGTACTAAGCTCTGTAGAACACAGCAGAGTACTTAGAAAAATATTTTCATAAATATACACGTGAATGTCCCACACAGCTGGAATTACTAAGTCTCCATAGAAGCTGCTAAGATTTTCTGAACCTGAAGTCATAGAATATATTGACACTGCATGGTATGGTAATCATATTGGTGTACTTCTATTGAACAGTTGGATGAGAACCTGGGTTGTGTTACACTTATGCCTAAGAACATTACATGGTATGTCACAGAACTACAGATGAGGTCAGAAATAACCTCTGGAAGTCATCTGGCCCAAGCCAAGCCATCTGCTCAAGCCAAGACACTCAGAGCAGGCTGTCCAGGACTATGTCCAGGTGGCTTTTGAAGATCTCCAAGGAATGAGACTCTACATCTCTGGGCAACCTGTACTAGTGCCCAGACACCCTTGTAGTCAATAAATGTTTCCTGACGTTTAGAGGGAACCCTCTGTGTTTCAGTTTGTGCCTGCTGCCTCTTGCCCTGGCACTGGACACCACCGAAAACAGCCTGGCTCCGCATTCTGTGTATCTTCCCTTCATGTATTTATATACATTGATGAGCTCTCCCTTGAGCCTTCTCTTCTACAAAAACTTCAAAAGAATATTTTCATATAGTAAAAAATAGAAAGGCCATTAAAATTAATCTTCCATAAGAGTCAAAACAAAATAGTTATTTGTAAGGGGCCCACAGCTGACTTTAAACATCTTTTACTTTAAACACGAAGTTTATCAGCTATCAGCATTACAGCATATGATACAATGAAGCTGTAATTTATAATAAACTTCACACTGTATTTTTATTTCAATGTTTAGAAAGCACACTATACCCAAAATGAGTGCTATCCAAAAGGTAGAGAGTGAAATAGTTTTTTTTCTTTGATGTTATGCCGTCCTGAAGTAAAAGTCCCTTTATAGGTAGCGTGCACTTTATCTGCAAAAACTCAGTATCTTGCACAAAGATGGGGCCATGTATGTTGGAACCATGTATGTCAGGACTCTGTTTTTCCCTGATGTTCTTCTGTAATATTATAGACAAAGCATACCCATGACCAACTCTACATTTCCTCCCAGTTTGAAATTCACAGAAAATATTATACAGAAAATGTTACACAGAAAAAGAGGGAAAATGGGCTATAGAACTTCTCCTTTCTCCGAAGATTTATCAGCATTGCTCTAACTCCTGTATCTTCTGAGTGGTAGGGTGAGGGTCATAGTTTAACCAGACACTTGCATAAATTGTTGACTACACAACACTTCAAATATACAACACTTCTCTGCATACAGCGGCATGGTACAGCTGAACTGAGAATGTGTAACAGTGGTTTCCACCACGGCCCCTTCTATTTTCCTTTAAATATGCAGCTTTGAGACTAAATTTAATATTTTAAAAGGGGAATAATTTGACTCTAACAAAACCTCAAAGCAAAGTATGGTGTGAACTGCCTCTCCATGTCACTGGCTATTGGGAAGATATAGGACAGTAACATCAGAGCTATAGGCAAAAGAGCAGAGGGTAAAAGGCAGCAGTTGTGACAGCAGACATTTCTATTCAAAAGATTCTGAGTTTATGCTTCAGGAGAATGTACAATAGTGACACCATTGTTAACTTGGCCAGGAATATCTCACTATACCTGTACATTTCAACAGCCTTCCTATCAGCCTCATCAAAGTCATCTTCAGCTTCCTTTAATTCTTTAAGATTCATTCTTTCATATGGTTTCACTAGAAATAAACAAAATTGGCACTTGTCAGAAAATGAGAGTTACTACTACAACATATTTAAACAAGATCCTTAGTTGCGCTATGCAAAACTGATTGCCTGCAGGAAAATAGTGGGTACCAAGAGGTACAGTTTTAGACATGCAAGTTCCAGTTCCTACCATGTTTGCAACTGCAACTTCATGCTTTCTGTTCTTCAAATGGAACTTTCAGAAAGCCACTGCAATAATTTTCTAGTACTTACAAGTAACTGCAAAGAAAATGAGAATACATTTTTCTTAATGCTTTCTGTGAAAAAAAATTTTTTTAAATGATTAAATGAGCATTTGTTAAGACTTTGTTATGTATCCTGCATTAAGGAAAAATAAACTAGATTACTAGATTATGTTCTTTCCATTCCTGTTTCTGTTCAATCTGTGATCTATGAAAATCTCTTATTTTTGAATCGAAGGAGATAGCAAAGAATGGTCCTTGTACTGGGGAAGATTCCAGACCTGGAGCTTCCACTGTATACCTCAGCTTTTCAAATCTTGTTGTACTAATGGCATATATTTTTAATATCACTTGCCTTCTGCTTCCTTCTGCAAGTGTAAAACCATTTCTTCAGTTTCATCTTTCGGTTTTTCTTTTGGAGGAAGAATTCCAAAATTTCTCAATATCTCATTCCATTCAGTATCTTCATTTGGATCCTGTTTTGGTATTATGGAACAAAACTAAACTGACAAATCAGTCTTTCATGTCATTTTTAAAACAAAACAGAACAAAAGCCTTTTTTTACTTTGGTATATATTAAGGATGTAACAACCATACAAAATGTAACAAATAAAAGGTTATAATACTTTCATGGACCATGATCTACCATGAATTTCCATTTGTCACTCTTCAGTTCTAAACAGAAAACTGCAAGAAAATAGGAGAGAAAAAGCCCTTAATATGTAAGCAAACAAATGAGTCTCCAAAACATTTCAGCTAAAAGATGGAAACCTATTTCAGAAACCCAGGGCTACCAACCACTTAAACACACTTAAATACGGGAAGATTTTTGTATCAATATTTTTATATTACTACTAAGAATAGAGTATAGAGATTTTGAATAAACATGCAAAAGCATACTTAGAGTCATAGAAAATATAATTAAAGGAATAAGAGGTTTTCTTCTTTGACTGAAAAATAGTTGAAATAACCCATTGAAAAAAATAAAAGTTCCATGTAAGGTCATATGAATTAGATGGCCACTAAGGGGTCTAGAATAGGAAATATATATATATATATATATATGTTTATTTAAATAAAATAATAATAATAGTAATAATAATAAAAACATAATTAGTCTTACTGCAAGTTTTCAACCCTTCATGAAATAAGAATTTTGACAATTTTGACTTACATACATTGAGGGTATCAAAAGGCCCACAGAACTAGGAGGACTATCCCTCCATGGGTGCCATTGAAGAAACATGGGTAACACACAAGTAATTTGGCCTCCACACAAATGCTTTAGTGTATGATTTGTAGTCTTAAGTCACAATCAGATTTCCCTGCTTCACAGAATGCAAGTCTTTCTCCATGGTGTCCGGATTGCAAAGAATTATGAGGCATTAAAAAAGAAAAAAATCATCATCATAACAGAATCACAGCACGTCTGAGGCTGGCAGGGCCCTCTGGAGCCCACCTGGTCCCACCCCTGCTCCAGCAGGGCCACCCAGAGCTGGCTGCCCAGCACCACGTCCAGGCGGCTTCTGAAGATCTCCAAGGAGGACACTCTGCAGCCTCTCTGGGCTGCCTGTGCCAGGGCTCTGTCACCTGGCACCAAACTGCTGCCTGTTGTTTAGACAGAACCTCCTGGAAATTGGATGAGGAATCCTTGGTCACAGTAAACATACCAGAAATAGGTGTCTCATAACACCTCAGCTCCAGTCTCAAGCAAGAGAAGATCAGAAACTAGTAAACCTTCAACAGTTCTTAGCAAATTGAGTTAAACCAACGTTCCAAAACTTGGCATGAAGCTACTCATTCAAGCTTGCTGTAATAGTTACAGATTAAATAAATGAAAATGTTGTCAAAAACTTCCCAAGATATAAAGGTAAAAATGCAAAGGAGCCACGCAATGGCAAAAATGATCCAGGATAAATTGGTCTTGGTGTGAAGCGGTATTACGCAACTAGCAGGCCACAATCCCAAGCAAAAACTAAAATAAAGTCTTCTCACAGTTGACAGCGATAACGCTGGTTACCACTAGCTTTGACAGTGATGGTACATGGATCAAGTTCGGGATACACTGGCTAGATAACTTCAACAAAGTGCAGTCTTTTATTATTCTTAAAGGGCATTTACGAAGGCTAATTCCTAACCACTGGAAACTCAGAGGTGCATTCGCACAAAGGAGCTGCTTGCCGGGGACCTCTCCCGGCCCAACCACTCACCGCCCCTCAGCCTCCCCATTTTCCCTGCGGTCCCCAGCCCCAACCCTCCCATCGCCCTCGGTCACCGTGCCCACCTGCATGGCTCCCCCCGCTGCCCTGCCGCTCCTCAAAGAGGCCGCTAGCTTGACCCACCAGTGGCTGTTGGGGCCGTGCCACACCGGTTCTAACGGCCATGCTGGGCCACTTGGGCCCACACGGGGAGACCTGCAGCCCATGAGGCGGCCTTCCCGCCCCAGCTGCCCCTCATCCTCGTAGAGGAGATCTTGAAGCACAGTCTAATGATGACACAGCTTCACTATACCTTCACAGCAGGCAGCTGGTACAAAGCTGGATCCTCAGATCGCAAAAACTGTCCCAGCTGCTCACCCATGCTTGCAAGCACAAGGAGGAGGGCTGAGGTCACTTCAAACTGTGGCAGCCGGTCCAGCATTAAAAACAACAATCCATTTCAATGCTGGATTATTGGTTACTGTCAATATAATTACACCCTCAAATATTTCAACACAACTCTTCGTTTTCTTCAAAATATACCATTTATTCAGCTTCCTTTAGTTAAGAGAATAGAGAATCTCAGGTTTTTTCAGCCAATTTCAGCCCTATTACCATTAAGACATGCTCTGAACTGCCAGACACTGTTATCATCAATGTAATTCAGTAGACCACCTGCAGACCACTTATGTTGGCTCTACAGGCTGCCAGAAGTCCCCAGGCAATCATGAAGGAAGTGCAGGGGCAGAGGACATCATCGTGAAAAGCAAACCACACTTTTTGTTTGGCCTTTATAGAAACCACTTATGAAAAGGTTCTAGCTGCGTAGATTTTTCTTTGCTGAATTTTTGTTTGTTTGTTTGTTTGTTTTTGAAGTGTAGCATTTTCTCCTGGGTTTTCATTCTCTGCTCCCTCAGTTTTGTTGTGATGTGGTATTATGTGCTGTTACAGCAGAGAAAAGTATAACACATGAGCTAGACTTACTGTACTATTTTATCAAGCATGTGTATGAAAGTTTTGCTTCAGTGTATGTCTTTTTTTGTATGACCAAGCTAACTCATATTAAGATAATGAAAGTATGTGTTTCCAATAAATGTGAGAACAATTATATACAAATGTAACACTTTGGCTACATAAATGTGCATAATTATCAAAAAAGAACCTCTCAAACACAATAGAAGAAAATAAATTAATCTGTGATTCTAAAGACTACACAAACCACTTGCAAAATATTCTGAAAAAAAGCAATAGTCTACACTGCCAGCATTCTCGTTAAAACAATTCTCTCAGGGCCTTTATTTATAAAGGCAAATAAACATACATAGCAATGTTGTTAGAGGCAATGTCAGTTACATGCATACACTGAGATATTTTACAGTTTCATTACACACAGTATAACCATCATAACACTAAGAAACAAATAATTTTGATATGCTTTTAATATAATCAAGGAAGTAAAGAAACATTTGAATTTTGTACTGAATCTAAAGTAAGAACATTTACATTGTAGTGATTTTTAATTGTACATTAGTAAGGAATTATTTCTGTAAGGAAAACACCATGCCCAGCATTCCTGCAGCATAAGTTCTAGGTCAGGAGTCTAAAATCCTGCAAAATAAGAAAAAGTTTTAGCTGTTGGTGTGGTATTGCACAAAATACTTAAAATATGACAGAGGTGTAAGCTATATTACAAAACAGAATATCATAATATTGGCACAAATTTATTATTTTTTCTGTCCAAATAGTTGCATGATTTGAAATTAAATCCTGAAGTCCATAATTAATTTCAATGTGAGGGTGGTTCTTCTTCTGTGTAAGAACAGTAGGATTACCACCAGGTCAGTTTACTTCTCAGTATGTATTTGGCAGGAGGTTGAATCAGTTTTTCCTGATGTACACCTATCATAATTTTTAACTTTCCAAACTGTCTACAAATCGGGGATCTTTTCCATTTCTTGCTGCCTGAAACACCCCTGTGTTCTCTGTTCTAGGAACTGAGTAGCTAAAGCTTCTACTCACTTTAGACAAAGACAAGTGAATTTAGCACATCTGTTAGAAGTTTGTCTCCAGAAATCTACTTGTAAACATAAGTACTGTGGAATATTTGTATAAGAATAAAGTAATTTCAGTATAGGTAATGATTAAAATCATTAAATTAATACCTCCTTAGTGAAAATCCACAGATCTCTTTCCGTTGCGTGGCTGAAAGACAAATATCCAATAAGCACTGCATAAAACTGACTGGTTTCAGTAGCAAAGCCCCATCCATCTTGATATGTCTAACCTCATTTCAAGCCCTACATTACCAGTGAAGACTGTAAATCTTCATCAGTCTAGTACAGTGATTATGCACTCTTACTTCTAAAAATATGTATTTCTAAATACTTTAAGAATTGTTATTTTGATGTGAGGTATCTTAGATTATTAGTTTAATACATTAAGAAGATCCTTCTATGTATCTGTTAGAGGCAACACTTGTTTTTCAAGATAATACTTACCACAGCAAAAAAACTATCAGTAGTTAATCTCTCTTTTTGTTGTTGTTGTTTTTAATATATTTTTGATACTCCAGTTTCACCAAGAAGTTTAAAACTAGCCTAGCTATTCTGGTTACTTTGCAAGGACGGATTCTGTGCTGTACAAAATGTTATGTGAAGTCATTGGATGAGTATTTCTCATCACTTACAAAGAAAACAAAAAATTCTAGTGGAATTGCTTACAGCGAGAAGATCTTACTGAAAACGTAAAAGCAATTCTTACAAATTCACTGTTTTCTCTACTTTTTTTGGGGGGGGGACACTCAGCCTGAAATAAATAAATAAATAAATAAATAAATAAATAAATAAATAAAGTAGAATAAACCATACCCTGAAGAAAAAGTAGCCTCTACTTTGAATCCCTCCAGTTCCTTGAAGGTCCTCCTGGGAAAATAAATAAATATATATATATTTTTAAATCATATCTACTCTTATGAATGAATCCATACAGAGAGGTTGCTTACGTACTTAATAAAAGTATTTCTTCAGTACTACTATCTAGTCCTGCCCCCTTAAGGCCTATTGTATATATGTTTCTCCATGTCAGTAAGTTCCTATCTTCATGTAGGAATTGCAGAAAACACATGAATGAGAGCCAAAATCCACCTAAAGTTTAGCCTCAGTTCAGATTGCTTTAGAATTATACTAGTAATGATGAGCAGTCTTTGCCTTTGACTTTCCAGGTTTCATCACTCAAATACAACCGGTCTCCGTAGTGACGGAGTCTCTACACACAAAATAGAGTTGGTCTTTGCACCTCACAGAACAACAACAATGTAAAGCTTAAAAAATGTAAATATATTGGCTCCATCCAAGGAATGAGATCCCAGACTGATCCCAGAGATATATCCAGATCACGCCTCTCAGAATGACTCTGAAAAATATTTGTTTTCAAAGAAAAGACCAGTGCTTGTGTTATTCTATCCTACTCACGTTGTACACACTGAGAAAAAACTGTCTGCTGATCTACACAAAAAGGAGCAAAAAAAAAAGATTAGGAAGAAAACAGAAATCCTGTTTAATTGTAGCAAGTACAGAGAATGAAGTATCCATGTGTTTTAACAAGACCTTCAGGATTAGACAACACATAAGCTTAATCACAGTATTTTCATCCTCTGTGCTACGAGACAGTGAAGTTTCTGTCCTGTAGAGGGAGACACAGGCCAATTCAGAAATTAAACACTTCAAATCCTGTGCTTAGAACATAGAATTTAGATGGAATATATTTACTGTATGCTCTCTTAGCAATGATAGTGTTTCTCAATTAAAAACTGAGGTCATGAAATCTCTTGGGTTACAATAATAACCAGAGTTGTCGCAGAGAGAATTCACTTCATGCTCTATTCTAATGTTGTAAGAATTGTGTAAAACAGGATGGTACCCATCATTTCCAAACACAGGAGTATCTTCAATCCAAGAAAAGTTTCAAAGGAAGGGTTAAAACTATACATAGTTTTTGAGACTTGCTTTTAATTTTGACTTCAGTTCATCTGGTATGCAGGTATACACAGTTTCTTTGCTGTATGTAAAACATCTGTGAGATTTTTATTTTTATTGTCCACCTCATTCTGGTGTTACCTGAGTTTGAAATGCCCATCTCAGATCTACAATCCATTACATATTGCAGGTTTTTAAATTTTATTTTATTAAAAAAAAAAAAATGTTAATGGGGCTTTGTACATTGCCATTTTCTGTCTTTTCAGATACTTGGAGTGTCTTAGAATTTTTATATTTTATTATTTTTCTACTTGTGTTATTATTTGGAAAAATATCCTTACAGTTTCTTATTTGAGCTCAGGTGAGTAACTCTCCACTAAAAATAAAATTGCCCTGAAGAAGCTGAACTATGTTGGATTATGCCAAATATGCTATGAATTTTTGGTTGTTGTCTTTTAATTAGTACATTCATCCTGATTCTATGAATTGTGCCATCATCCTCAATGGAAGCAAATTCAGGATATTATTCTAGCAAAAGGACCTTAATGGATTTAAAAGCCATTTTTTTTTCACCTATAGTAATTTTGTGTTCTTGCTTTTATGCAGTCCTTCCTATTCATTGTCCTATTTAGCATATATGGTTATTTTGAAAGCAAAAACATCAGAAGAATATTCTCTGCCAGTATGAAGATCTAACAGCAGTTCAAGTCAGTGCTATCACGGAAGGTAAACTTTACCCTGTAGTTTCCAATTAGATGAGAAATGGGTTATTTTTTTCATATCAGTTTTAGTTCTTGTAGAGTGGTTCATGAGTAGCTGTGCCAACTCTTAAAGTTCTTATATGTAACCAGGTTCTGTCACTGGACTGACATAAATGCTGAGAAAAATGTGTCTAGTTTTTACACAGTTCCTCCTCATTTAAAATGCTGTAGAAGTCAGGAACCATACTACACATATTAAAGTAGTAGGGACTGCTTCATAATTAGATCATATTTTTACCTGCAAAATCTTACTCCAAGATTTTGTCCTCTACTGTTTGGTGGGTTAGATATATGTGTGGGCACTGCACTGTTAAGGACATCCATGTTATGCTATTTTTCTAGACAAATTTGATAATACAAATTTAGAGTTTGATCTTTTTTATTATTATTATTTTATAGTTTGGCTGCAGTTGCTCACAAAGACCTCTGGCCCAATATCACCCTGTTCCTTCTCACTCACATGAGGAAAACCTAGAACTACATTCAACTACAGAACAAGAAGCCATCTGCTGAGGAGGGCTGTGTCCGGTTCCTGTACATACAAAAATACTGAAAGAAAAAAAAAAAATAACCCCTTGTCATAATGGAAAATGTCTGACTAAGGGTAGCAATTACAGAGATTCTTATTTCACTTGAAACTCTGGAACCAAACACTTAAAATATCAAGGAATTTGATCATGCCGTGTATCACCGCTTCTCAGCTTTCTATTTTTTCATCAATGATTCACCTAATCTTGTTGAAAAGAAATTGCAGAAGCATTTAGCCTTGTTGAAAATAATCAAACATTTACCTGTCGCCACAGTGCCTTATATTTACAATCAAATAAAAGTTAGTTTAAGCTTTGAATTTCATTTACTACTTCTATTACTTCCACCCCTTCTGTTTGTTTCCATGTTAGATTCTAGAGCATTAAAAAAATGCTTTTGATTCATGAAGTTTTTCATGTCTTACAACATAAGATCAGCAGAGACCCATGTCTTGGACTGGGAAACTCTGAAGAACCCAGAAAATCAGAGCAATATCCAACAAGACTATTTCTCCTTTCAGAGGACAGACTGGACCAGAAACATTTAATAGGTGGAATAAAGAATTTCTGAAATAACTCACTGTCCTTAAGCCAGGAACTGCTCTTTATCTCTTTATGTACCCTTTAAACCCTAAATCAACCACTCAGGAGTTGTGAAATGCCAGATTTATGGTCAACTATGCGTGCTTATTTATTGCCTTGCCCACTAGTTCTCACTGTCCTTGCTAGCCAAAATCATTCTTCTTCTTGCTGGTTCCTCATCAAAGAGACCTAAAGCATCTGTGCCCATCCCATTCGTGACTACATTCCCCTTCCTTCCTTCCAAGTTCTATTTCCATTATCCTTGGCCCTTCAAAGCTCAGCTCATAAGTTTCACTTTTGCACTGGCAGGGCTTTTCCTGAGGTTTCATTCTGTGCTGCTGTGAAATGGGCTGTGTCAATACTGAAAACATAAGTCTCTGCATAAATTCTAGTATTGCCTTTTTCTTTTCCATGACATTTTTTCCACCATATAACCTTTAAAATAATTACATTTTTGTTGTTGTTGTTGCTGTTGACTATTTTTTTCAAAAATCCATTCTGCCTTAGTTGAACTTCATGGGTTAAAGAAACCTGAGAAGGATGCGGTTTTTTGTTTTGCTTTGTTTTTGCTTTCAGTCTGAAAAGACTGGAATGAGGGAGAGTGTTAAGTAACTGAAATCATACTTGCAAGAAGAAAAGTCAGCTATCTTTGTGTAAAAGATGGCTCTGTGTGCATACATACCTTTGACCACTCTTCTTACACAATGACAATACAATGCATGCTATGGTGTGGTGCTGCATCCATGCAAAGAGCATTAATATCCCTCTGCTTTTTGATTTTTGAAACTGGAAAGTGTATTTGCTGCAAAAACATCATCAAATTTGATGATATTTTGGAAACAATGGGTCTATTTCAATGTATGGGAAAGTTTTGCTCCCAAACACACTACTCCATGGAAAATTAGTTTTACAATGCCTCCAGAGCTCAATAAGTATGAAAGGGTTAGACTTTACAAAGCACTGAGCAACTGAGCTGTCTTCATGACAGTATGAAGTTATTCTGCACCTTTTAAAATAAGGTTCAAATTGTGTACCTGATGGTTTTAGAAAAATACCTTAAATTCAAAGCTTTTACATCTGCTAAACAGCCGGTGAGTGTTCATTCTTTATTCCCAAACTGAAAACTCCAAAATAAAAGATGTTCCAAGTTTTGTGCCCCTCTGATTAATGCTTATTTTATTCTTAAAAAAAAAAAAAAAAAAAAAAAAAGTCTTCAAAAGTTTATCTCCGTCTATGATACTCAAAGGGAGAAGATATATTTCTATTCTTATGTTTTCTTTCTGCAGATGCTAAATCAGGTAATAAGAAAATTAAATAGCAATTTAACATCCCTTAAAGGTTGATGAGAACAAATAGAAATAAAAGCTCCACAGAAAGAGATGTCATTATATTCTCAAAGGGCTCATTTCTATAGCTTTTTCTTCAGAAAGCTAAAACACTCTGGGCAAAAACTGTAACAAAGGAAGAACCTTCTTGTCTGCACCTTAAATTAAATAGTAACATTGATTATAAATTGCTTGGAAAGTCTTAGTGCTATAGGTCATAAATAACATGTTTAAGGAGTAAATATGGCTTGAATTCCATCTGGGGAGAAAAAAAGAACCCACCCCTAGAAGATACAATTCAACTGCAATACAATGGTTCTGATAAATTTGAAAGTATTTTTCTTTTTTTTTTTAAAGCAACTGACAGGTCCATCTAGGCTCTAGCAGTGTTCTATGCTAAGCATATATTACCTTAGAGTTTTAAATGTTAAAGATCAGTAGGATTATTTTTCATTCATTAAGGAATAGAAAAAACAATGCACATTTCCAATGAAAACACATCACTATGACATTAAACCTTGAAAATAAAAGTGCCATGAGCAGAAAGGTTCACACGGACATTTTAGATGTGCTAATGAATCACTAAACATTAGAATGCAAGCATGCATAGTTTAATATTACATACGTCCACTTTGTGTCTCTTCAGTCTTCTCTCATTAAGCTGGGGAACGAGTTGCAGCAAAGGATGCAGGACAGAGGACTGAGAGGACACGAACACAGACACATGAGCAACAATGAAATTCTGACCTCATGATGCAAAAAATGTTTATTCCTGCAGTATTGGCTTATAGACCAATCATGTACCACAAAAGGACTGAAGAAACTGAGAAACTTGTTTCTGAACATTCTGAACTGACAATAAACAGGTACCAACATTTATATTTACAATACAAATGTGGCTCACACAGTGATGGAGGGACAAGATATGCATCCTCACTGTTACTTACTGAAAGAACTTTTTACAGTCCTCCTACCCAGTTAACTTGATCAGCCTCTGCACGTGGCACAGAGAACATTCCTATACACTACGCTTACTGACTTTTCTGTGATCATCTGCTATGGAAGTTAACATCTTCAATAGCCATTGTACTGAAAAGTTCATTTTACTGTAACTTAAAAAAGATTTTTTTTTTTTTTTTTTTTTACTGGAAAACAGTTTAAAGGAGGGATCCATCCTGAAGTAACATTTGTAACCATGGCACCTGTCACTCTCCCTAACAAACTCTAATCCTGAAATTCCTTGTGCTTGACAAGACTGTGTACACTCACACACAGCCTGGATAAGTGCAGCAGCATTGTGTGCACTGCCCCAGGCAGTGACTAGCAAAACAGAACCTTGTGGGCCTGTAGAGAGAGGCCCACAGTGAGAGAGAATGTAGAAAAACCTATGTGTCATCAACTAATTCAAACCTTCAACCCATGTGAATTACTTATAATAAAAAGACGATGCATTTTTGATACAATAATTCTTAGAAAAGTAATGTAGCAAAGAGAAATGTAATTTATGGAATAACTAGAATTACTGATTTGATAACATATTTAATAGGTAAAATGAACATGCCTACTTGGAGTCAATTTTGCACTGTCTGCCTAAGGTATTCAATAAAGTACCATAATATCTAAAGTAAAAGTCTGACATGGTAAAGAGCATCCCAGCTGGCCAGCTGGGCTCTGTATTACACTTAGTGGAGAGAGATTAAGGAAGCCAAAAAATTATTTAGCTCATCTAGTTTACTGTCTCTGAGAAATGGGCTAGAACATAACCAACTGAATATCTAAGCCAGAAGTCAGAAAGCAGTAATCTCTGTGGGCAGGCAGGGTCAAAGGTGTTCCGGATGGGGAAGAAGGCACTGCAGTAACATATTAAGCAGAAACAGCAGCAGAAATAGCTAATTTCCTTGTGCCCTGATTACCATGAAAAGCTCCACATTAACTCTATTGTGAAAATATTGACTGCAACATCAGCAGTATTCTCAGAAGGCCTAGAAAACAGCATCACTTCCTAAGGAATACACAGCGTATTTCTGAAGAAATTTAAGCAACAAGGCAGTAATGGACATAAACATGACTGTTAAGAAATGAGAAGACATGAACATGTTTAACTTTCTGAGAAAGTCCTGTGGTGCACAGAAAAAAAAATAAATAGATGCACAGAAATAGCAGATTATGTCTTCACTTTAAAAGCAAGGGTGGATCACACACAGTTTATTTGTTGGCTATGAGAATATTTTTATGGCAAAAATACTAGGCTCTGTTTAAAATCATGGTATTTCTCATTTATAATATATTCCAAGGTCTGAGTGATCTCTTTTGCCTGATATTTGTGACATGCACAAATAGATACATACCATTTAATTAAGAATTAATAAAGATGCACTAAGAGCTTCTAATATTTATGGTCATGTTCTCAACTTCTATAAATCAGCATTGTTTCACTGCATGTGTTATGTTCCAGAAGCAAGCATTTGATCTTATTCTTAAATGTTGAAACTACGAGACTAAGATGCAGTTGGGATTCCCTAAATGTTGTTTTCCATTTCCACACTTGTGCATCATTGATGATCCTCTCTGTGTTATTAAAACACATTCTGCATTTTAAACATGAAACACCCAGTGCTGAGCTTCACAGATGGAGCGATTACTGCAGAAAGGAACATCTTGTTTCTATGGATAGGCACACATGTATTCACAAGGAGGTGCTATGCCACTTACCATGATGTCTGAGTTGCCTGAGTCATGAGTCTTAGAATAATGAAATAAGAACTGTTCAAAAAAATTAAAAGTGGGGTTTTACTACAAAACAAGGCAAGGGAGTTAGGATTTTCTTGACAATTTTAAAGTGATCGTAAAACATACTTAGAAATCTTACCCTTTTGGTGTTGTCTTTTTCATCTAAACCCTGTGGGAATAATAATCAGCAGAAAGGCTTTTATTTATTAAATATATATATATGCATATATATATATATATAGGACAGTTTTAATTCATAGAATCATAGCATAACCTGAGCTGTACCTTGGAAAGATCAAGTCCAGCTCCTGGCTCCACACAGGACCACCCAAAAATCAGACCATGTGTCTGACAGTGTGGTCCAAATGCTTCTCGAGCTTCATCAGACTCAGTGCCGTGACCACTTCTCTGAGGGGCTTGTCCCAGTGCCCGACCACCCTCTGGGTGCAGAACCTTTCCCTAACCCCCACCCTGACCCTCCTCTGTCCCAGCTCCATGCCGTTCCCTCGGGTCCTGTCGCTGTCCCCAGAGAGCAGAGCTCAGCGCCTGCCCCTCCGCTCCCCTCGTGAGGGAGCTGCAGGCCGCCATGAGGCCTCCCCTCAGCCTGCTCTGCTCTGGGCTGAAATTACGTTTTAAACATCAATACTGGATTGAAATATTGTCCTTCCTTGGCAGATACACTGCATGTCTTTGCTTATCAATGTAATTACTCTTTCAAAACTTTGCAGAGACCATTGGTTATTCTCTACTAGAAGAATTGATGGGGTTAGTGGATGCTCCTTTGTATCTCCCTAGCAGTGGCAGCAACAGATTCTCATAAGCACATTTCTTACTCCATTGAGAGCTCCTAAGTTTTCTCATCTAGAGTATTAAAAGAACTGAAACCTTGTCTCCAAGTTGGAGATTATTTTCCAACATTGGACTCTCCCAGTTGTCCTTAATAGGCATTGGATTAGAACACACAGCATTTCAGAGTAAGAACTGACATACTACTTCCAGCACTGATGGGCACTTCAGGTACTGGGTCCTCAGAATTCAGTGTAGGCACTGGCACGCTGAGAGATCAGGCTTCAGAAATGCTAAGGAGCCTTTCGTGTGTGTTACCTGTGGTTTCTGGAGAAATCCCATGACCAAAAAACAAAGTTCTTCCAGTGTGCTGGACACCTAATGAAAAGAAAACATGAACTCAAGTATCGCACTACCACTCCTACTGCATATGACAAACACCATAAATAGTAAAGCAACCCCTGTCTGACTCACCTGAGGCTGAGAATCTGTGGACAGGTAGGTAGAACATGCATCATCTATCTGTAAAAGTTGACACAATCCTTTTTTTAAAAAAGTCAGATTAATATAAACAAGTTAAATATCTGTATTCTCAGAAGTAGTTCAGTGCAGCCAGGGGCATGGCAAGCTTGTCCACCAGAAAGAGTGCTTATAGGAACAATCATGAAATATTTTGAATGCAAAGGAAAAAAAAAAAAAAAAAAGCAAATTTATATATGCTTGAATATGCTTGATCTTAACAACCACACATATGTGTCCTTTATTCTCTTATACCATTCATACTCCTGCTAATTGAAACTGTCTCCAAGTAACACCAAGTAAGTCATATTTTAAATAATGATTGTAAGCACCTGGGGCATGGACTATGAACGTATCTTCTATGATATCTTTGGATTACATGAAACTGCAAAGAAAATGACAAAACTAAAGCAAGTGATTCAATAGACAGTCCTCAAACACTACTCTGCAAATTGTGTTCCAGCATCCCTGCAGGTGTATGACCCACACATCTCTTGAGTGATTATGATATGTGCCAGCACATCTTATGCATGCTACTCAATTTGTGTGAGTCACCCAGCAGCCTATATCTGAGGTTTGCACTGATTTCTTTGGCACATGAGGAGCCTTACAATATTTTCTTTAGAGGAGAATCTAAGGAGAAAACCATGGTTTAATAAGGCCCATGCCCTCCAACCACCAGCAAACTGTAGTGCTAACAGTTTGAGTTGGAAGTTGATCATGAAGCTCAGAGGATTTCTGTTCGGTGAATTTGAACAGTCTGTGTGTGACATACTGTAAACTTTTAGCATCCAAAACAACCTGTGGTAAGGATGTCCTGAACACCACATGAAATAATATTTCTGTTTGTCATGATTAGTCCTTCCAAAGCTATCTTCATTGAGTGCTATCATTATCTTGTCTTGGAAGAAGTAACAAATAAGTGATTCATATCCATCCTCTCCTTACTGTTCATGACACTGTATGGACAATCATATCTTATTTCTGTTGTCTCTTTTCCAAGATGAAAGAGTTTCACAGTACTGAACCATTTTTGATGGAATTATTGATCAGGTAGAGAGAAGTGGAATAAAGAACATTTGAATTCATGGAACTAATTTTACAAGTGCTGAGAGCTCAAAGTATTCTGTAAGGAAGAGGAAAAATCTCCAGTGCTCCGACAGAAGCTACACAGTTTAATAATAACAACAACAAAAAAGAGGCTTAACCTTTAAATTGTATCAATTGCAAGTTGCATTGATATGCACCAGTTTTTTTCCATTGAATATTTGATGCTGTTATTCTAGGTGCCAAAAAGCTTTGCCAATCATTATTATGTTCACAGACTGCATCAAAATGTTTGGTTTTAACATAAAGAGAGGGCAATGCAACAGATCTTATGATTTTATTATCGATACAAAGCCCTAAACAGCAGTCTTTAGTGAAGAAAGCATTAACTGAAAAAAGCAATAAACAAATAATGCATATCGGAGTACTCCAAGACAAGGGGTGATTCATTTCTCTAGAGACAACCTATGAGAAAGCATTAGCAGAGATAGTGGGAAAGCTAATAGCTCACAAGATTCCCCCTCAAATAGTTTTTGTTGTTAACACAAACTCCCTGGTCTCTTTTCCCTTCATCTTGCAGTTGATTGTCTCTGGGTATATTTGTTCAGCTTCACTACTTCCAGGGTAAGAGGTAGAAGTCAGCAGTGAATGACATAAACCAAGCTGAAATCATTTTGGAAGCGTAAGTTTAAAATGTCCTGTTATTGTGGTTGTTCATTAGTTGGCTAATCTGCTTGCTTTTTAGTTGGAGGTGTCAACCAGAGACCTACTGTAACTCAGCAGCAGGACAAACCAGAGACTGCTTTATGTTCAACACAGTGCAAAGCAATGTATCTCTCAGCTAAAACCTGCATAGAAAAAGCAAGGGCCAATGAAAACCCCCAGTTTCTGTTGATTCCTTCTTTTCAAATAATATATATATATATATATATAAATTTAATAATCCCTATAGTCCTTGATGCTTCTTTTCAAGAATGTTCTCTCCTTCCTCAGAAGTGTGGCCTGAGGGTGGGAGCCTGTCAGTTATTTGGGGTTGGTTAAATAACATAAAGAAATGAAAGAATGTTAGAAAGCTCCTATATTTCTAAACTCTGAACCATTCCTGGAAAATACTGGTTTAATTTTGAGGCAGTGCTTCTCCTGAGTGATCAGCTAATAAAGTAACAAGCAGGGAAGAACACTCCAAGAAACTCCAGTATGGTTTTGTAGCCAGGCTGATTTCAAGTATATACCTACATATCTAATTCTGTTTTCTTAGTTCTTAGATCCTTTCCAGTCCTGTATTATTCCTGTTATAGAATTGATTTTTACACTGTGCGTTACATAATTTTGCACAGAATTTAGTATCTTAGGCATACTTTTTTGTTCACTGAAATCAACAGGAACCTTGCCTTTACCTCCAGTAAGCATAGGGGTTAATCCTGTATCATAAATAACAAATACTAGCAATAAGTGCAGAAATATATAAAAAAGCATATATTTAATCTGGAATTTAAACAACTCATTTTCATAAACTCCTTCTAGGTATTAGGATCTTGCTTCCCAAGATCACTTTCTCCCAGGAGGAAAGTACCACCAGCGCTTGTTCAAGTGCCAGTCTAGGAACAAGTCAGTGTTTGAGTCAATACTTCCAAAACGAGCTGACAAAAAGGCAGTGTGTTCTGTAATGGCCTCAATTTGAAGAAATTTACTCCGCGCATCTGCACCCATGGTGAGTCACTTGCTTTCTAATGTTATCAGAAGGTACAAAATTACTGTCAGCAGCACACTTGAAGATTGCAGCAATGCCAGAGCACGCAAAGTGCGGGCTGAACCCTCTCTCTGTTATGCCCTGCTGTTCTGTCTGTTCCAAAAGGGCACAAAAGAGCCCATGTTAATAAACATGTAACATCCTAGAATCAAAAAAAAATGCAAAGTTCAAAGATGGGAATGGAAGTTACAGTTGTAATTGGTATAAAATGTTAGAGGGGCAAACTGCAACAGGATGTTATCCTCTATCTAGGAAATTAAGATGCCAGGATGTGATTAAATGCAATGTCCCAACCCTGTGTGCAGACAGAAGAAGCAAGAGGTGGATTGGATGAGCTGAAACAACTACTGCCTGTCATGCACAGACTACAAAAATACCAGGCAGGACACGGTATTGCTTCCAGGGACAGGGTATATACAGGAGAAGTAAGACTGGAAGAAGAAGGACCTGAACTCCATGCAAGAGAAATAGTGGAGAGTGAGATAGCAAGGACTGTAGTAGATTTTTTTTTAATCTTGCATCCCTGCACTAGTAGCAATAACTTGTCACGGACATTCCCAGCTCTCACCCCACAGCCAAGGCTTTTCCCAGGCATGGCTGAACCAGCTTGCCCGCGATGCTCACCTCCTTCCACAGCTGTGAATCCTGATCTGCCTCGAGTGCTTGGGATGGCATCGGTGCACCTGGAAGCACAAGCACTGCTTAGCAATACTGTACAGCAATCATTTTGTAAATATCCCATGTCAGTGCTGTAAATAAAAGCTCTGAGTGTGACAGGGTCCCCAGAACCTGCAAAGCCAAAATAAGGACACTAACATCTCTGAGCAAGAAGCAGTGTGGAAGGCGCTCAGTTTTCACAAAGAGTCAGGTTAGCATTAGTTTGTTCTCAGTGGTCAGCAGCAGGAAAAAAACTCATCTGGCTGCTGTTGAATGCTAGGACCTGCTCAGGAAAACACATTGTGGTGTCTACAGCCTCGAGTGTCCTGAGGGCTCAGCTCACCAGCAGTGCCGGTGCGGGAAGTTATTATTTTATCTGGTTATTATTTTATTGTAATTTTATCTGGCAGCATAACCCTAATAATATTGCGTTACCAGAGTCTCCATCTCATGCGGGTGGGGCTGGTGCTGGAGAGGAAACCCTGAGCAGCCATCCTAAAGTTACTGCCCAGGATCCATGCCTGACAGTTCTATACACTCTTCTAACACACCTCAGGTGAACAGTTTTTATAACCTCCCAGACAGCCTATTACCTGTGATTGCTTTTTTTTTATTTTATTTTTATTTTTTTCCAAAGAATTGCACCAAATTAAACACAAAAATGCTGAAGCTAGACATAGAATGGCCAGGTGAGCAAGATGTGAAAACTCGTCATGCCCACTTATAAGTACTACTTATAAGTACCACAGATAACAACAGGAGTAACTTCCAGGCATAAAAGGGTAAATTCCAAAACCCCATTTTGGTACTGGCACAGTCTTAAGATGGCTAATTATTATGGATGCTTGTTCTCCCCAGAAAAAGAATTATAGAGCAGGTCTTGATTTCATCCTGTGTAGGAGTGGGATATTTTTGAAATCTCTGAAAGATTTACATGAAAAGAAAACTGCTGTCCAGCGGGGGGAAAAAAAAAAAAAAAAAAAAAAAAAAAAAGTTTTGTTTTATATTCCTAAGTTAGTATGTACATGGAGGAGTATTCCCTGGGGCTGGTGTCTGGGTTGCCAAGAGGGGAACAGGGCAACCCTTGTAGTCACCACACCTTCCCTATTAAATCTTTGCCTGCCCGTCACTGATGGCAGCTCCTGCCATGCCTGGCTCCCAAGGCTTTCCGGGGGAGCAGAAGAAACCCAGCACCCCTTAAGGCCTAGAGCAGCAAGCAAGGAAGCCTAAATATGACACTCGTGGGGCTTTTTTGCCCAGAGCATAAACTTTTGAACAGAGAAGTTGCCATTATTTCACTAGCTCAGAAGTGTCCTATTCCTTCTGCACTTAGAACTCTTATTTCATGTGCTGTCCCCTCTGGTTGGTGCTCACAGCAAGGACTGCGTGCCCTCCAGTGCCAAGCAGCATCCCCACATCGCCCCATGCAGAACACTGCCACAGCCGGGAGGGACTTCATTGATTTACTCACACACACACAAACAGCACACACAAGGAAAGATGAAGTTATCTGGTAAGATGCACAAAATATCCATGGCAGGGGGAAGTGTGCTTTCCAGGAAAGCAGTCCTATTCAAAAGGAACATAGAGGAGGAAGCCCTCTTACAAAACGGACACAGCCCTTGACATATCTGTTTACTTCAATTATGCCAGCTTCAAAAAACCAAACTTCTTGCAAGGCAGCGGAGTGCCAGGTGCACAGTTTCATCACTTTTCAACCTGGGATCCACCTCTTAAATCTTCATTCCCCACCACTGCTCTCCATACACAGGCTCATTCTCGTCATTTCTATACGAATGATGCTAAAATACCGTGTGCCACTGCCATTCTTTGCCTTCATTTTCCTCCCCTCCCCTCTTCCACATCTCCAGAATTTATTTTGAACACAGTACGCAGTATATTCTGCTTAGATTTTTTTGCTTCTTGATATAAAGGAAAAAAAAAATCAGAACAAAAGCTCCCAATGAAAGTAACGCACTCACTCATAATAGATGCAAAGCAGAACTACTCATTGCACAGCAACTTGCTGTGCTGTGCTGCTTCGCAGGGTGCACGGATTTAATGCAGCTGGAGTGGGAAAATAGAATAGGAAATACGGTGCGTTTTGTTGTAATGCCCGTTAGCTGCGCTTGCTTCACAAAGCACTCCCTCCTACAAAAATAGCAACTTTCAGGTGTAACTCAGCATTCCCAATTAAATCAAAGGTAATCAGGCTCTGTGTCTAAAGCAGCCTGCCCACTCTGTCCTTCCCCACTTAACCCTTTAGTGACTTTGCTTGGAACAAAAGCCACTTCCCCCAGCTGCCGGAGCACGGTTTGGCCGGGACAGGGCAATCCTGCTGGGGTAGGGGAAGGAGCCCCCCACCTCCCCACCCCAAAACGTGCTGCTGAGATGAGCCCCCCCGTTCCTGGTCCCGGCCCCCTTACCCTCCCAGCCTGCCGTCTCCCGAGCATCTCCGCATCTCTCACGGCAGCATCCGATCCCAGCCCGTCTCCGCAGCCACGCAGAGCGCTGCGGGGCTTTGTTGGGCTGGGGTTTCTCAGCCCCCTCGCGATGATAGGGTCACCCCTGAGCCCCCAGATTTTCAGGGGTGTCCATGCAGGGAAGGGTTGAAAGGGGATGCTCCTCACCTTTGCACGCACACATGGAGGAGGCGAGGAGGAGGAGGAGCAGGAGCAGCGGGGACCCCGGCAGCCCCCCGCTGCTCCCCAGGCTGCGTGGCAGGGTGGCTGTGGGGGGCTGCTGGTGGCAGAGCTGTCCCATGACTGCGGTGCCCCCTGCTCTGCCTCCCCGCCGGCTGGCCATGCCCTCGCTCCCTTCCCAAACTTTTTAAGTCTCCCTGACACGTGGACCAGCATCAGCTTGACTCACGGAGGACACGTCACCCGCCCTGCCCACCCCTGCCCGTCTCCCCGCCACCCACCCACCCAGGCCCAGACCCCCCTCATCTCCGCCGGTGACTCAGCCCCGCTCCCACCTCAGGGGCAGATCTGTTCCCAAACCTGCTGCGACGGGTGCGTGGTCCTGCTTGGCCTCTAGACGTGGGGCTGGGAAGCCTCAAGGCCCTTTCTTCATAACCCCCCTTTTAAGAAACATTTATGCCTTAAAAAAGGTGTGTAAGAGCCCCCCAGCTGTGGTGGCAGCCTTGTGATGGAGCACAAAATGGCCGCTGCTCCCTCACCGTGCTTGGAAGTTGAGGGCAAAGGCTTGGGGGTGGTGAAGGTGGGCTTTTGGGCACTGCCCAACCCCAGTGTGCTGGGGAGAAGGGCACAATTTAACACTGGGACATCCCAGCCAGTGACCAGAGGTGCAGGCACCTTCTGATCTAGAGAACAAACCCAGTTTGTGAAGAAGCCACTTGGTGAAGCAGGGTGTGAGCTGTGGCCACCTCTTCTTCCCCATTTGCTCAAATTGCTCAAATGGGAAAAGAGAATATCCTGAAAAGAGAGCACTGCTGGTGCTTTTCTTCTCCAGCATGTTTGGTAGAGGAAGCTGGGCGCAACTCAAAACGGGTTGTCAGCATGGAAACCAGCTTCATAACGTGAAGCTGAGTGGCCCCTAGGCCACAGGAGAGAACAAACACACACACACAGTGCTACACCATGAAGCAGAACTCAGTAATATGGTGGCATTTGGGGAATAAAAACTTAATACAGGGCTTAGCAGACCTGTGGCCCCTCACAGCCAGCCAAGCAGCAGGGGCACAGCTTTCTCCAAATGTGCTTTTTGGGGCAGCATCTCACAAGTCACAGTCTAGCTTCACAATCTGTTTCCCAGGTTTTGTTTTTGGTTTTCCATTTTCTCATATTGTTTTCTTGGTTGTTTCTTTCTGACTTGCAAAGGAAATACTATACAATGGAAATTGGTACAATATTAGGGTCTGTTATCTTCCCAAAGCAGCGTGAAGTTCTTTTTGACCATCTAGGTGGGTTTTGATCTGGAGTGAATGGTGGGTGGTGGAAAAAAAAAAAAAAAAAAGCTGCCTGACAAGAGCAGTGGATGCTACTTCAAAACAAAAGACAGCTTTGATTTATAACAATAGATTTGTGCCTGCTCTTTGCCCTTGCCCTTATCAGTCATATGTGCTACAAATTGTGCTCTGCCACCAGGCACTCTTTGACAGGCCATCAAAAATTCACAAGCTTTGCCAGCCAGTACGCAAGGATGCTATGAAATTTTCTCAGTAATAGAAGGATCTTCTCTATCAGATTTAATAGCAAAGCTTTCCCTAATATGGCTGGGTACAGAGTTAATCCTTGTGTCAGTGGAAGGCCAGTCATCAGAAAGAACAGTACAGACATTAAAGACGTACATATTTTGTATTTATTATTGTATTTGTATCTACCTAATTAAACGAGTTGTTTTAAAACAATCCATAATAAGGAACTACATTTGGTTCTGTTTTCTGTTAATAAAAACAGAAGATATTTATTTAGAAGACATTATCATAAATTGGAAGACACCAGTGCTGATAAATATCTCCCTAATCTATCTTGATTCAAATACATAAATCAGTGTCCCAAGCCTTGGCCTACAGAAGGATTTAATCTGATGTACATTTTGTTAATCAATACTTTCTTGTTAAATATTTAATAGGTTGTGTGACAAAATAAATTTCAGTATTTTATAAATTTGAAAGTTAAATACCTGTAAACTTTCTTCCCCTGTTGAGTGGTGCACAGAATGTTCTATGTATAGTGAAAAATGATACCTCCTGAATTAAACATTATTTTCAGTTGAAGGAGTTCAGATTAGTGCAGAAATTGAATTTATATGATATCTATTTCAATATTGCAGACTGAAATATTTTGCTGAATCCACTTGCATGAACACATATTAAAACAGATTTTGAAGATAATGAGAAAAATTTCCAGGTAGATGAATTCTGGTTTACCATTTACCAGAAAATAACCATCTCTCTGTGCTTTGATTTGTATTGCTCCATCATCTCTCACCTGAAACCTGAATTTTATTTTCAACTGATTGCTGCTGTTGAGCAAAAGCAGCAACCATTAAACATGTCATCCTCTTTGTGCCCTGAGTTACATTAGCTGAACCCCAGCAGGCTGCAGTCTTCCAGTACTTCCAACCCGGTATGAACTGCTTTTCATTTTAGATTATGCCTTTTTACTGAATAGCATCAATGTAATTTTGCATTTCCTGGTATATGGGTGAAGTAAACATAACTAATCCTTTGTTAAAAGTAGAGATTAATACACTTCAACAAAAGAGCATATTTGCATTAAGCCCAAGTTTATACGCAGGCAAAATTTCTACTGAAATCTTTACAAATTGCATCAGAGCAAGTTCTCCAAGCTTGGGTCTCAATTTATATGAGGTTTACGCAGCTTATGATGATCAGCTTTACACAAGTAACTCATTGAAATGCAAGTGAGCATTTTTGTAAACAGGAGAAAACATACGCCTTTCTGCATTGTATCTGTTTTTGGTTTGTTTAATTGCTTCATGAAATTAATATTACACTATTGCAGGAACAAAGCACATCCTCATTAAAAAAATAGCTTGGAGGATGTTTTGGATGCTGTAATTAGCTGCTTTGAAATATTTATTTTCTTCCTAATGTTGCTTGAATAAATGTTAATTATGGCTAGTGGAAAGGAAATCAAACAGCTGAGCATGTGAAACCACCATCTTCTCTATCTTCAGAGAAGTCAAGGTCAGGAGGCACGTCACTGAATCCCCTCCCTTGCTGTGCACATGCACACAGCCTGAGAAGAGGTCAGTGCATGCTGGTTTTTCTGTAACTTTAATTTATTAAAAAATAGGAGAAAACATTCCCTCTGCACGTGAACTTAAGCACTAAGAGAGTTTTGGTTTATACTGTGCTTTTTTTTCAACAAAATATTCAAAACTTTTTGGAAACTGCTTGAAGCGGGTCAGTGTGTGCTGACGTGTGCTGATATCTCTCACAAGTCCAGGTGGGCCCATTAATATCTTCCCTTTTCTGTACCACGAAAAAGGTGCATACTTGGCTTCTCCTTTTGTTTAAGCTCCAGAGAATTAAACTTTGTGGAGGCAAGTCTCTATCATCAATTAATGCCTGCTTAAGTATTGCATTTCTTCAAGGCATTCTTTCTATATATTACTAATATTGCACAGGAAGCTTGTCCTGGAGCAAAGATCCATGAAGTAAAGTCTCTAGGGACTCAGTTCAAGAATCAGCCTCCCTGAGTAATCAGCCTCCCTGAATAGGCTTTCATTACAATATTGACTGAACCCAAAAAGACTTTCACTTCATAGAAGTATTTAGAGCTATCTCCCTACACATAGGAGACAAACAACAACCACCACCAAGCCATATAAGGTATAATAGGGCCTGTATTTTCTCAGAATATTATTTTATTATTTTAGCCAAGATAATTTCTCAGCTCTTCCCTTATGAGTAAGTAACATTTAAATGGCCTTTGGAGTCTACAATGAACTACTGAGGATAACTTGTCTGAAGTGCTGGAAATGAAGAGAGAGACCCCAGCCCCTGGGCTAGGAGAGGACTACATTAGGAAAGAGTGATGGGACTGCTTGCAGCAAATGTTCAGGGCTGTCTTCAAAAGACCCAGCCTGTTTTGTATAAAATGCTCTTCCATAAAAGACATATTGTTGAGCTCTTTAATGACTAAAGGAAAGTTACAGTGTCTAAATTCAGCAAAAACATTATAATCTTCCAAAAATTGTACCTATGCTTCCCGCATTGTAACTATGCAGCAAAGGGATGTAAACACTTCTGAACATTTCCCTTTATATTTTAATCTTATCTGAGAATGTTCTCAAAATCACTGTGTTTCCTCCCAGCTTGCTTGTGAGGTACAACTAATGCCTACTGGAGGACATCTTTGCACAGAAGCCACGTCAGTATTAGCTCAGTAGTCTGAAGGGACTTGAACAGGTTGGTTGGAGAAGCAATATCTCCATCCTCAAGACCCAGCTGGACAAACACCCAAGCAACCCAGTTTTAATTCAGTGTTGACTGCTGTGAGCAGAAAAATTGAACAACCCTCCTGCAAGTCTTCCAGCCTGAATCATTCAGTGATTCTCTGTCTAAAATGTTGGGCAAGGGGAATCTCTTCAGGCTGCTGTTTTCCCTGCTAATTTGTTCGCTCTCCTCCTAAGAACAGAGCACTCAGGAGTTGTCAATTTTACTTAGAAGTATTATCTGTTAATAGATCAGGCAACAGATGAACAATGAATAGATTTTGTTATGTCAAAATAATGGTAAACAAAAATCAATTCTAGCAATCCAATTTAGCAGCACTACAAAGCTGCTCTTGCTGTGGGTTATTCTGTGAGGCAGCTTACCTGCCAGGATATTATTTCTGGATACACTGCCTTCAATATTTAAAAAACAACAACAACAACAACAACAACAACAACAACAAATGGAATGCTGAAGAGTACAGAAAAGATAAAATAAAATAAAATAAAATAAATCACCCACCACCACCATCCTTAGAGTCTTCAGCCCTTCAACCCTGCCCTCCAATTCTCAAAATTCAATAAGATTCTCTTTGCTTGGTTTTAGGTTTTTGGAGTCTGTGAGATTGCTCATGCTATCTCTGAAGTTTAATAGATATAACACTTTTCTGTGCAAAGCTGGATTTTGGGAGACAAACTCTTCTTTTCACTTCTCAACCGAGCTGCAGTCATTAGCCAAGGTGGCAACGTCTTGAAAAATTAAGTACCATAAGGAGAGTTTTGTACTGTGCCTACCTATCTAATCCCAGACAGCATGATCTGCCACATGAACTTTTCAATGGCTTTGTGGTGATAACCTGCAACTTAGAAATGACTAAAACTTTTATACACATCACATTTTTGATTGTCTTAAAAGCTGAGTGGAGTTCTGAAGAGACTGCTCAAATATGTCACTGATGGTCAGCTCACCATCTGTTGCTCGCTCTTTGCCAGATTTTGAGCTTCAGGCTGTCACCAGCTTCACTTCAGATCAACTTAAATCCTGCAAAATGCTGCCCATCAATGATTGCTTCAGCAGAATGTGCTGATCCCCATGGCTCCTCCCAGCCTTTTATATCTGTGGTGTCTACCCACCAGGAACATGCACTTGTCTGTAAAGCCTTAAGCCTTGGGAACTTCACCCCACACTGACTGTGGGAGCTTAGTGCTTCAACCCCAGCACTATCCTGAACCTGTGCTGGGGAGGCCAGAATTTAAAAGGGACATTGTAAGTGTCCCAACGTTTACCAGTAGTCATTGAGAAGAAATAAGAGCTGCATGGAAGAGAGCAAGACCGATTTGGGAAAGGTTGAGGCAGCCCTCTGAGCTGATGTTAGAGAGCAGCATGCCCTGGACTTGGTATTTGAGGCAATTGAGACCAAAACTGCTTTGATTCATGGCCAGGTCCTTGGCTCAGGCATCATGCTGTCATTATATTTATGCATCAAGTACAGGGCAGCCGCAAACTCATGCTTAGTTATTGCTTTCTTTGCTGTACCACACTCCTAATTTTTAGTATTTCGTTAGGATCTCTATTGCACGTGGCACAGATTGGGAAGATGCAGTAAGAAACAACTTTAAGTCAATTCATTCCTCTTTTCATCCAAGGAAAATTAAGAACCCAACCAACTGGAGATGTCCCAAGCTCCTTGACACTGCAAAGTTGTAGCCTTACTTCTGGCTCTACTGAAAAGCATCCGAAACCTGTGAATGCTGAACTAGCAGAGCTGCCGGACTGACTCTGTATAGAAGTTCTTATGTCTTGGATGACAAAAGCGACATTTTCTCTGTGTAATTACCTGACATTTGGCACCTGCATGAATATTCACACAGCTATATATGTAACTACTTACAGGGTATGAGTAGTAGAAACGAATCCTCTGAGCAAACTGTCCAAATGTAAGCTACAGCAACCACAGCCTATTTTCCTCCTTAAGAGCTCATCCACTATAATGTGTGATGGGTCACACTGGGGCCTCCTGGAAAAACAGGACTTTCTTATGAAAAAGGCTACTTAGCATGCAGAAGCATTTACAAACAGAGGAAAATACAGACTTCTCCAACCACTACCATGAGTGGCAGTTCTCCCTGCAACAGCAAATAAACCCAAACCCTCTGCACCGCTGGTGTACTCTGCATCTCGAGTGGCAGCCCTGCACTTGTCAGGATCATTATTTGTTACTCTTAGTGTGGAAGTAAGGGCTACAAAAAGAATACAAATGCAGAGGTACCAGTTTTCATACAAAGTTTTAAAAAGTTTTCAAAAATCAATTCTTGCCTAGAAGATTTCACAGCACAATTTGAATTAGGAGCATGGAAGTATATTTTTACAAGAACATGTAGTTAGGTAACTGGTTTTCTCTTTAAGAAAGTGTTTTACTATTGAGATCTTTACTTTTAATAACTGAAGTTTCAGTGGAACACATTTACACTGAACATCATTGCCTGGATGTGGAATAATGATTAATATTTCTGTTACTAAAGCCATGGGAAAACTGATTATTCTGGTACAGAAACAAATATTCTTTGACACAGTACTAGGGAAATCAAGGAAAAGCAGGTACTGTTAACCTCATACCTGCCCAAACCAAAATGAAGCAAAATCAATAGGAGGCAGATGGAAGAAACAAAATCATTAGGAAGGAAATTTTAATTTCAGACTTCTAGAGACATTTTGTGTGAACTGAGAGTGGAAGTGGAAAAGCAAGTTTAATACTTTCCTTCATGTGGACATAATATACCTGTATATATGTCTATGTGATACATAGACACACAAAAAGAAAACCTTCAGTACTCTCATACCTTCCACTATTTTTTGCTATTTCAGTAAGTCTAACAGAATCCTAGCCAGTTTAAATATATTTCATAAAGACAGTAGGAAACTTTTATATTTATTTCTTTTTTTGTCCTTTACATCAGATGAAATAAAATGAATTTAATTTCTGGTAGAGAACTCCCACGTGCCTGCAGGAGTCACGCTGTGTGTCAGGAGCACACCATCCTTTCCTTTAGACCTCCAGGTTGCTGTTCACCTGCGTCACAAGGAAGCAAGTAGCACCAGACAGCCTGCGTTTGGGCAGGCAGGAGCAGTAAAATGCATCAGGCTCCTGCTCACTCAGTCAGCCCTGTTAGTTTGCCAGGCTGAGACCGACTTAGCAAAGTCGGATTCCAGCATTGCTTCTTCAGTTGCCACCAAGCACACCTGGCTGCTGGGGTGTGCACCCACCAGCATCCCGTGCTTTAGCTGCCCCTCTTTCTGCTTGGGCTGGAGCTGGGGTTATGGAGAGAGCCATGCTGTCACTGGGAAATCACCGCTGCAAAGTGGAAGAGATGCTGGAAAATGCTGTCAGGACATTTACCATTACACCGGCATTTTTGTCAGCTTCATTCTCTCGTGAGCTTTTGCGTTGTTCACTGATGTGAGGGTCACTCTGTGCCTTAAAGCCCAGTGTCCTGGCGGGCTGGGTGCTGAGGACCCCACGTAACAGACCTGCTGGCTACCAAAGCCTGGGAACAAAGCAGAGTAAAGTGGGTGATCATATCCTAGTAGGTAAAAATCGCAAAAGTGACAACCAGGAGAAAAGCATGCTTTTTTCTGTTTCTTTTAAATGTTCTTGGAAGATAAGGAGAAAAAAGCTTTAGCTGTCAGGAAGAGCATAAGGTATTATATCCTTCAGGGAAAGATCAATTCCACCTACAGTAATGAGATTTTCCTTCCTAAATTCTTTGACTTCTGAATTAATATTGCTGTCTTTGCTGACAGGGTTCCTCAAACACACATATAATCTATGTAAATAAAACAACAACAACAACATAAACAACAGTTTTATTGGTGACATGAGTAAAAAGTTATCATTTGTTTCTTCTGGTAAATATCAGAAATGAAGACTCAGAAAGCAAGTGTCCAACCAAACTATGAAGCTGGCAGCTCCATGACAAAATAACAAATTAATTCAAACAGTGCATGCTTAAACTATGTATCGTATATAATTTGCATCAATAAACATTAATTAATTAACATATAATCACATTAACATAGTAATAGAATATGTTAATGTGATCTAATTTTAGTATTTATACTATATAATATCTATTCCATATTTAATAAACATTGATTGTCTACACAGGGCAGTCTTTCTCAGGTGAAAAGAGAACGCAAAGCACTGCTGTACCAAAATGGAAACTTTGTGCAGCTTTTCTGCCATAAGAAAGTGGGACAGAAAACAACCAACTTTCTGAATCAGGCCCAAACCTACATTCTGCAGGTACCAGCATTGAAAGGTGTTTGCCTTTGAGAGAGAGTGCTCAGTGATGTTTTTCTGAGCAACAACCCCCTATAAAAAGGCCTACAAATTTCAGTCAGGAAAGATCAAGCTGACTCTTGTGGTCTGAAGTCTAATTATACTGTCCAAGGAACCAGCAATCTCTATGGTGAATTTTGACACAACCTCGTTTAAGGTTAAAACAACACAAAGTTAGTCTGAGTTTGAATCACTATGTAAATTAACAGGATGTTTGAAAACAGAGGTTAAGCTAATAACAACACTCAGTGACACAGAACCATGTATCTTGTGTCCTTTCTGGACAACCCAGGAACAACACCGAGATCATGGGCGGCCATCAACAGCATCATCAACATCATCGGCCATCGCAGTGACCACAAGTGGATGCTTCTGAGCTCGGCTTTTGCTGTGCTTGTCTTCCCTGGTGGCAGATTTTTACTGACAGATCAGCTGAATCTCATTACTCCAAGGAGTCATGCTTCGGGAAGTGAACACCTTGAAATGTCACGACCTTTCCATGACAAGAAAAAATGTCACCAAGGAAAAGGGGATAGAAGTAAAAGAAAAAGATTGAGGGTTGCAATTAGTGAAAACGTATTTATTTCTATACCGTATAGCAATGGACTTTTTAATGGAAATACAATCACCACCTGAATAGTTACATTTCTAAGCTAGATATAAAATAAATGCACCGGTTCATCTGTTGGTCAGTCCCTGATGAAAGAAGGACTTCTGCTCTGCTACCCTGATTTGACACAGGTGATACATCAGAGTTGTACCAGCTTTAAACTGATACAAGGGTTGATGAAGCCCAACCAGATTTCAACATATTTAATGTAGTTTTTTAAATTTTTATTTTAAAGCCACCACTTCAGTGTATGCAGAGGTTAGAGAGCTAACGCTTCACTAGACATACATGACCTGACATTTCTGTTGTTAGCCCTTTGTGATAAAAGTTCTGAGTTTAGAGACAGCTCCTGACTTTTCAAAAGGTTTAAATGAGGAAAGAACCACGGTGTTATGATGAGGAGAGGAGTTATCAGTGAAGTTATCTTAACGTTCGCCCGCTGAAGTTTTGCTTTGGACAATCTTATTGCCTAGTTGCTCAAGGCTGAAAAAATGCACATAGAATATTGTCTATGTGATATTTTGTGCTGTGTATGGAGTTTTATTTCATGTTCTTCCCAAATAGCCCCAGAAGTCTTTGGGATGAATTCCCTTTTCCCCAGTGACTGGCCGGGGTTATTATCATGGTTTCCATTCTCAGGTGCCCACCCTACTCCTCTTTTAATCTCTGCACGCTTTTGAAATTAAAAATATTATTTTTCACCTACAAAAAAGAAAAGGAAGCTGAAAGGAAACAGTCCCTGGTTGAATTACCAGGGGAAGTATCTGTTGTAATTAATTCTAACTCATTTGCAAATCTAATCTTTTAATTAAAAGATTACAAGTATAGGTAGGATAAAAACAATAACAGGAGTTGGGATCAGCCTACGAAGAGCATCCAAGCATAGGAAACAGGCTTCAGGTAAATACAATGATTTGAGGGAAGACTAAGAACATCCTTTTATAAAGGAATTATTTTTACATATTTAACAATTTTATAAGCTTTTTTAATAATGTATTACTTAAATAGGAGTTTAATTTCAATCCAAACACACCCCAAGCAAGAGTTGGAACACACTGCGATGCCCTGCTTCCTTTTCTGGAGTGTTTTTCAGACATTTTGTTTATGTTTGTTAGCTCCATGGACAAATATATTTTATACAGGATAGTACTTTTACAGACAGAGGTTCATTATTCCCAACATCCCCCAGGAAGGAAGGTGAACAGGGTAGGTATTACGTACTTCTCATAGACATGGAGACCATCTAGAATAGAATATATGTACAGAAAGTATTTGTCAAAGGTCCCAAAGATTGCCATCTCAGGACTGACTTCCCTGGCTCCTATTTCAATACGTGGAAACATCTCACCCTTCCCCCATTTGCTACAAGAAGACAAATGTACATCCACCTGCCACCAGCAAAATCCATGAAGCTACCAGAGGACAGAAAGGCAGTAAATCACACCGAGGCATGGCTATAACCAACGGGCAGACAAAAATGAGACAAGGGATGCAAAGCTCCTTCCTTCCATCAGTACAAGGCACTGTGCATGGTCACGAGGCTCCTAGATGGAAGAAGAGGAGCAGACCCTTCTCTTTATTGCTTCCGACCTGATTTGAAGGGGAGGCAGCACTTATGAGAAACTCTTGGTAATATCAAGTGATGAATATGCCCTGGCTGCTTATGCAGAATGACTGATCACTGTCATTTGCAATTTTCTCCTTTCAGAGGGCTTAATTTCATGACTGTCAGTCTGAATCTTTTGGTCTGTTTCAGGACTGAAGTGCTGCTTTTTATATGTATTTCTTAAGTTTGATTCAGAAGCGGCGGTTGGGATATTATCTTCCACAAAAATTGACACACTCCAGTCATTTTGAATTGATTTATATCACATTGCACATTTCCAGCTTAAAGTTCTGAAAAATTGTAAGTGCTTCTATACTTTAGACAGACTTACCACCTTCCACAGCTGAAAGACACTTACGAGTTCTTAACGCTGAAATGAGCTTAATTCCATATACTGTGGATGACTCAAATTCTTATTGTTTTTTTCCTTTTTCTTTCTCCTTTTTTGAACATATGTATTGATGACTGCCATAAAGCAACTGCAATATTTGTGTTACACTTGTGCAATAGGCAGAGTATCTAAAACTAGGAATGTTGTTTTATGATACATTTATTCTTTGAAAATTAAGAATAATCATAAGGTTCCTTACTTAATTTCTTTTGTTTTAATTCTACCTTCTCCCTTATATTGACAGCATCCATTTCTGCAGTCCCAAGAAAATGAACCTTCTCTTTGGGATTCCTTTTAGGATGTCCACAGCTATGTAAGAAAAATTGTGGTTGTCACACAATCTTTCAATTGACATTAATGAAGCCAAGATTGCAGCTCAAAGGCCTTTTTTGCAAACTCACAACATAGCTCAACAAATTGCTCTGCTAATCCATATGAAAAAATCTTACGAGAGAGCTGAAGAAGAGACCTCCATCTGTTCGAATTGTAAATCCAACCATCTAAGATCAGTCTTTTCCATATTAGTCATTAATGTTCATTTTATTAAAATGTTCTTGTTGAATTTTTTTAAATATTTTTCCTTTAGTAGCTCTCGTTAAGTGACTCCCGCCTTCCTAACATGAGTGTACTCAAACTATACTGGGAACCTGGTTTGTTGTAAATTGGACTCGTATGTTCTCCCTCATTTAGGTCTGAATGCACTTTAAAGGCTAATGAAACCTAATTCCAGAACACATGATTTCGGAAAAATCACTGTCTTATATGGACATGGGATACCTGAATTTACAGACCTCTTGAAGTTGTCTAAGGTGCAGAATATTCACAAAATCTAAATAAATGCTAAAGCTTCAGTTATGAACTTCTCTCAACAGTGATTTGGCCTAGAGTGTCTAATTCATATGGCTGATTTGCCCTTAGGTGTCATTTCAAGACTGGAGAGCAGCATCCCAAAGACAGTGGCTGTGAATACGCCCACCTGTTTTCCCTCATATTTTGGTAGGAACTGATCTGTTGTTGTTGTTGTTGTTTTCACATATACTTAATTTAATATTTGATAGAAATCCTCCTATTTCACTTGATATTATATATTTACTAATCATGAACCTTAATTTAAATACTGCTAGCTGCAAGATATTTTTATGCCTGTTCTGACCTCCTAAATGTGGAGTAGATAGAAAGTCACAAATGCCTTAACCTCATGAGCACCCCTGGATTTACACCTTTCTACTTAAGCAGATGCATTAATATTGTCCTGGTGCCTTACCACATGCAATCAATTAACTAGCGTAAAGTCAGTCGTCCATAGCTGCAAACTTATCCCATATATAGTAGGTAATAGCTTTAAGAGATTTGTGCAACTTCTGTATCCATTTTGGTTTCCTGGTCTTGATTCATCCTTAATTGTAATATAACCCAGAATAGGTATGACAAACATTTTCACTATCTGAAAACAAGCCTTTATATATATATCTTTTTTAAAAAGAACAGTCTTTGAAATAAGGAACTGGAACAAAAAGCTGTGTTCCAGCCATTTAAATGCAAGGTCCGTAGGCCAGTGATGTGCTCTAAAATGAGGTTTTCAACTCCAGATATATTTTCAGGTACACAAGTAATAACCTGTGGGGAGAAAAAGATGGTACTCAAGGTTATGATGATATGCATTGATACATTGTTAGAGAAGTGTGATCTATTTATTTCAGTCTAGAGAACACCCCACACACCTATTACAAACATGAAGCTATTTTCTTTCAGATTCTCAGTATAGTCCTAAGTAAACTGTTCAGTGAGCCTTCAAAATATCGTGCCTGATGAGATTTTTATTGCTAATACCTTGAACACAAACCTTTTTCTTTTTCTTTTCTTTTTTTTTTGATAAAAAGAAAATGAATTTTAAGAAATATGAATCAGCTTTGGGGAGGAAGAAAATGAGGAAAAACATGGTTGGTTTTTTTGAAAAAGTGTGTGAATTTGAATTGATTATACAGGTTTATCTGCTGCTGCCTCCAAAATCAGGTGGCTGTTGAAAACCTGGGGCTTTACCCCATCTTTACTGAATTCCATATGTTTAAATAACTGATATGTGTTTTAAGACATAAAGAAAACTGTGGCTTTGAGTCAGACTGTGTTTTAGGTAATGATATTTATAACAGCAGGCTGTGAAAGTTTCCAGCTTCAAGGAGGCTGCATTAGTGTTGTTAAGAAAACCCTTGAGCTGTTGGTCTAAATTTATGAATCTAAGTGTGGACACCCCACTATTTGATCTTACACCTTTATACTAGCCCCAAATGCAGTTCATTGTCAAAGCCAAATCTGTTTTAATAATATTGTCCTATAATCTTCCACTTTCAACCCAGATCATTTCCAAAGACAATAGCTGGTGCAATGCCTTGATCAACAGGGGCCAATGCTCTGGACTAATTTGACTGAAGGTCAAATAGAACAGACTAGAACTGAATAGCCTGGGTACACACAATCTTGGTTTTTGAATAGCCTAGGTACAAACAATCTTGGTTTTATGCTAGCAGTAGAAAGTAGGCATAGTGATAGATGCTTGTACTCATCACCAGTAGATGACCAACATGCATCAGCTCTGACTGTGCAGTAGAGACAAGGCTACCACACTGTTTTGCTGGAATCTCGGTACTGCAGTAGTTACTTCATGTTAACCTGCATATAAACGGTGGACTCTGAAGAGCATCTGCCTACAACAGCTACATTGCGCTGACAAAAAAAAAAAAAAAACACACCACTTTTAAAAGGCAAATAACTCCATGTTGTTAGAAGAGCCTTCCTTGTTCTCTAGCAAACCTTGCTTTCCCTATCTTTTCTAACCAAATGTCACAAAATGATATGTTGCAAACCAGAACTACCTATCACAAGGCTTCATGCTGGTTTTTGGTTAACTTTCAAGGAAAGGAAAGGTAAGTGTGCTTTACCTTGCTTAGTTAGGAGAAGATTTACAAACTAGGTAATGCAAAACAAACCTTGCATTGGATGTCAATATAGCTATTTGAAGGATTTACTAGTACTAATAATGGATCTAAATAGAAGTAATAACCATTTTTGGACTGTTTTGAATTTCTCTCCTTCATAATATCAACAGCACATTCAATTTTTAACAATAGCTCATTTACATTTTAAACTACTTAGGTCATTAAGGCTTGGAACTGTAGGACACTAAAGAACATCTCAGAACTATCATTATGACTCCACAGACTAATACGGCACTGAAACAAACTAACAAACTGCTAAATATTTAACAATACAATGACCAAAACTATAATGGGTCAATTTCATTTCTCTTCACTTGCTAAGACCATTTTTTTTTTTTTTCATTACACAGTGTGGCAGTGGCAGTTGTGTATCATTAATGAGGACAACAGATAAAAATTTCATCTGCACAGTAACTCCAATAGCAGGTTCCCATACATCTCCAAAGGCCAAGTTTCAGACAGTTTTCCCACATGAATGACAACAGATGTCAGGCTGCCTTAATTATTGTAATTTTCTAAATTTTCTTTGGGTTTTCTTTTCTTTTTTATTTTCCTTTCTTATTTTTTTTCCACCTATTAAGTACAATTTCACTTCACAGGTAATCAGACTGTTACAAACCATTTCCTGCAGTTGTCCCACAAGCACCTTAGACCCAGGTTTTTAATATCAGCCAATACTTGAACTTTGCCCCTCCTAAAATGACTGTCTCTGCAATGTGCCAAGCTCCGTTTCACTATAAAATGCCATGTCAGGTGTCTGGGTTCAGGTATTCAAAGTGGTTGTAAGCCTAACTCACTGTGTATTTCCTTCTGCAGTTGTTACACTAGTATATGTGCTTTTTTATTATCTTTCTGAACCTGTTTTGGTGCAAGTGATAGAGTTTACCAATAAATGACTTCAAGCAGCCTATCTGTGATATATAGAAAATGGCAACACTGCAAGTGTTGCCTAATACCTTAAGTATCCCCCAGATTCTTACAGGAAAAGTTTGTTGGTTGTTTTCTTTGTTTGGGTTGGTTGATTTGGTTGGTTTTAATTTGGACCACCTTGGAGATGGTAAGCAGTTAAGAAGGACTAGAAATTTGGCCCAGCTTAATTTATGAGAGGCTCGTAAAGAACTTTTCATCCTAAAGATATAATCCCACACCGAAACCTGTAAATAACTTACACCATATTCAGACACTGTTCTAATGGTTGTAAGAATCTCCTAAATTGTAGATGATGAAATGAACACAGATTTACATGGAGAAGAAAGTGTAATAAAGTGTCATTCCCCCACAGACCAAGGGAAGATTTGATATACTGTGTGAGAGGGTGTTTGGAGGCAAACTGTCCATTGAACATCCTGAGGTGCTTTATGAGGCCTCTTCAATTCTCTACTTATACTTTGTCAGTGGTAATCTGCAATATATAGCAATTCCCACTAAAATTTGAAGCATTTGAGCAAGGTCATTGTCAGACTGAGACAGTAATCCTAACACTGCAGAGGTGTTGGTTTGAACAGTCAGAAAACATTTGCTTTGAAACTTTTGAGCAGAGAGGTTGATGCCTGGGCCTGGAGCTTCCTCCCTCCTGAAGGCTGCCAGGGCTGGGGACAACTGCAGGACATGACAGCTGTACAAAGAAGAAAGAGAAAATGCCGTTGTGCCTGCCCAAGCAGTGCCATGACTCTGTAGGGACGCAGCCTAAAGCCATGATATCCCCATGCTGCAATGGCTGACGGCTCAAAGGTAGGCCACAGGCAGGTGTTCTCTCCATTGGAGCAGAGTGGAGCCCATCTGAAACAGAAGAAACCCCCTGAAGTATCTTCTGGTCCCCCACAGATCCAGTCCTGTTGGATGTTACTCACTAATGTAGACATAGCTACAGTTTTTGGAAAGAAAAACCAGCAATGGAAATGGCATCATGAGGAGGGTAGCCTTGTGAACACACAGTGGTGGAGTTGTGGCCCATAAGCTAAAGGTCTTGCCCCAGTATGTTTCCAGACAGCATAAATTAATAAAAACATACAAAGCCTTTTGGAGGAAGAAGGAGAGGAGCTCCTGGGACTCTCAAGGTGGGATCTGTTAACTGGGGACATATTGCAAGGTCCACTGCTATGGACATCTGTAGGGCTGCTGGGTTTTAGTGAGCCTTTGGTGCTTAGGCCCCAGAGGGCCAGGCTCCCTATAATAGTGACTGGATTTGGAGAATTTAGCAAAGCCCTAGTACAGTTAGTATAGAAATTTGGGATATTGAGGCCTTTCCAGGCATGCAGCTTGGAGAATAAACCTGGAGTGGCCCAATTAGGGAATGCTTGATTTGCTGTTTTAACCATGCTGTTTGTAAATGTAGCTGTGTCTTGCATATGTACACATGCATGCATAACATGCCACAAATGGCCTCTCTCCAAAAAGGTACTTAGCAAAATGCCTTGAAATACAGTATACAAAGAGTCACCTTCACACACATAGGATCCAGAGCAAATTGTCTGTCCTCAGTTCATTCTGTGCTTTATTTGGCAATTTTTAAATATTTTTTTTCTGCAACAGCTAAGAGCAGAACATGGCCCACAGCCACTGAATACTAAAAATCAGAAAGATGAAGCAGGAGAACAGAGTTTGGTTCCTATCAGGGTACAAAAATTGTCCTGAACAAAACCCTCGCAGCTTTTCCTACTATACTGTAGTAGCTATAGCACTAATCAATCAGTCTCTTCTGATTGTTATTCCAGGCATGTTCTTCTGGGATATTTTTAATGATAAGGCTGATTTTTAAAATTTGAAAAGTTTCAAGAGGCACCTCCTACTTGTAGAGGCACATTGTCAAAGAATTAGATTCCTTAAGTCCATTTCTTCAAGTGTCTCTTAAAAGGCCTCATTGGGAAAAAAAAAAGTAATTTAGCTTTATTTAGTTTATTTAGTTCTCTCTTATTCAGTGATACTGGCATCTTTAGGGGGCACATTAAAGTATCTTGACTGGATTTTTTTTTCCCTATCTCTCACAGTAGGAAGCCTAGGAAGCCCAAAACTGCATCTCAGTATTTATTGACTGGGAAGGGAATCACAAGGGAAAGGAATCTGCATTTCCAGCCTCAGTAGTGCTTGAATCATTACATAAGATATGGCAATAAAGTAGCTGTTAATGGCAGCACATTGTAAAGAGTTTCACTCACCTTCCTCAGGTGCTAATAGCCTTTAGAGACTGATTCACAGTGAAGAAAATTGAATTTTTCTCTTCTCTGTCCTGCTGTCCTGACTTATTAAAAAAAAAAAAAAAAAAAAAAAAAAAAAAAAAAAAATTGGTTTCACATGAGTCCTATCACCAGGGTAGCAGCTTATTTCATTCTTTCAGAGGATATTAGAAAAATTAAAGCTGTATGTACCTTCTTAGCCCAGGAAGGATCTTTATGTATGTGCATGTACACCTTTGAGACACAAGACATGCCACTTGAGTCTATCTTTTTTTTAAAACAGTATTTTAGAGAAGGTGCCATTGTGCAGGCAACCTATTAACTTTTCAGCACATGCTCCTGAATCACAACGTTGGCTTAAAATTCATAACTGACAAAAAATCTATTGCCTTTTCTTTCAAAGAAAAAATCTTTGTGTTCTCCAGCATTTATTTGTATCCAGGCAATTTATGAGAAATACTTTTATAAAAGGAAATCTGAGATCATATTTACCCAACTTCCATAAAATCTAGGAATAGAGAAAATTGTCTTCACTATGCAGACTTAGCAGTACCGGAAATGAAGAACAAAGAGATGAAAACCTGCTACTGGTTTAAGTTTGTGCATCTCTGCCCCAGTCTCAGGGCGCCTAAGCAGAAAAATTAAGATTATTTTGAAAAAGGTAAGGTATTTAGGGAATGCATTCAGCTCATACATGCAAGTTATTTGAAATAATAGCTTATGCAAATATATATATATATATATGTATATATATATATTTAAATAATCCCACACAGCTTCTTTGCTGATAATTTATGAGGGTAAATTTTCACCTTACTATAAACATAACCTAAATCTTGCACTGAATACATATATAAACATATATTCTATATAGAGAGAGAGACAACTGCCAAGCATGGGTCTTTATAGTCCAATTCAAGCTGCTAGTAGTAGGAAAAAAGTTGCAGATGGTTCACTGAAAAACAAAAACAAAACAGTAAAGCAAACAAAAAAAAACAACACATAAATATAATATTTATGAAAATAGCATAAATAGACAATAAAATAGAGGTATGCAAAAATTCTAGTGTATCTGCATTATATGATAAAATCTAATTAAAATACTTATTTCATTTGTATGACAACAGATTTTTATACAAGGTTCTGATTTCCTCGTTAGGAAGCATTGCTCAGGAAAAAGAAGAGATATGTTTGATTCATTGTGTTTCCACGTTCCCCAGCCCTTAAGAAGCAGAATATATGGCTCTGCCCTGAAGTATAGTTAAGATAGTAATAATATTCTGGAAATCTCTACCTGATACTAAACAGTGCTCTATCAAGTCTTTCCAATATACAAGTAGAGCATATATTGACTTTTGTTCACTTCTCCTCCTGCTAACTTAATCTGTTTCAATATATGCTTCCCAGATACAATGTGTTTAAGAATTTACACCTCTGGCCTTAGAGGAAATGGACAGAAATTTCATTCAGAATTAAGTCTTAATTCAAACTCTGACTAACAGTACATGACCAGGAAGACAAACAATTTCTTTTTTCTGTTACCTTAACTTTTTGAACCTGCAGTATTGCGCCTTAAGAGATATAAAAATATTTTGCAGCAAATTAACTATATAGATAGGTTTCCCAAGACTCTTATAGAAGACAAATAACTATTGTGAGGGCTATCCTTGCTATTTAATTCCTTAACAAACCGTGGCCTGGATCAGTTTGGACTGTGGCAGTGAAGGATTCAGCCTCCCTCGATGGTTGATCTAAGGCAGGTGCTCACATTCACCATGATGGACCAGGAACCTTTCCCACCCTGGGCTGGAAGATACATTGTCCTTATTTAAAGACAAGCTTCCAAGCACAACCTTAACCTAAAGCCTGCTGTCGAACAACAAGCCCTAGGAGTACCAGAAGCCACCGAATGATGGAAAGACACATCTGAATCCAGAAACAGGAGCAGAGCACGGGGCTTTGCTTGCAAATGTCCCAACACTAGACTGCATTTTGTTTCCAGGGTTAATGAGGAGGAGCTGTGGGCTCTGCCGGCTGTCTGGGCAGTAAGCCGGGAGCGCAGTACTGTAGCCGTCAGATGCTGGTTGTTCGGTGTCTTGTTCTGTCATTCTTCAAACCAATTATACCGCCCAGCTCTTGGGATATGCGACAATTACATGGCATGTGGGAACTCTTGATGCCTTGCTTTTTCCTAGCTCACCTCAAAATGCCTTGAATTATACATCAGCTGTCTCCCCTGTGATCAGTCCTGTGGAGCAGCTCAAGGGAAAGCAGCTTACAAGAATCCAGACCAACTTCACAGGCTTTCCTTTCCTAAATTCTTTGTTTACACAGGATACAAGTTGATGTTCCCACCCGTTAAAGGACTGCCATAGCTGTGGGGAATGAGGATTCCTGTCCTTCTCCTAAAGATTTTGAAAATCCTTTTACTAAGTTTGTGCAATCCTTTTTCTTCACTCCTGATAATTTGTAAAGCTTGTTCCATAGTATTAATGCAGTGCAGAGCTGGAGTGGGCTGACTGCAGGCTCAGTATGAGGAGGAAAAGGGCAGAAGAATCACATCTCTGCAGAGTGGTGGGTAAACTCCTTGGTTAGTTCCCATATCTTTCAGTGTGAACTTCCTGGTGCTTAATACAGCCAAGGTGCAACTCAAGGAGAATGAATCGCTTTTCCACCTAAACCAAGGAAAGCTGGTGTCTCTACTCTAGGAAGAATGAGATGGCAAAACATGCACCTCTCCACTGAGTCTGGGAGCCATTTATCACAAGGTCTTAACAAATCCTACATGGTCTCTCCACAACAGTTTGTTACAATTTCCATTTTCATTGTATTAATACTGCAACTGCTAGTATTAACATCAAACTCTTCTCCATACCTCTTCAGTTTTCCTTGTGTTCTCCCAGAAAACAATGTTATTTTTCAGAAATACCTCACTTTCTGGGAGGTATTTCTGGGAATTTTCTGTTCCCAGTTACCAGTATTTTATGAGCATTTTAACATAGCATGGGTATTCTGGTAGAAAATGCACATAAATTTATATGTACACATCACAGTTTACAATTTCTATGCTTCCACGGTTCACTTAGAGAAACTGCAGCAACTACTTCTAATCAAAACTCAATCCACTTCAAACGGTGCTGGCTTCAGCAAGTCAGATTCACCCCCCGTTGTGGTGACAATTTGCTTTGGCAGGATGGTCCAGTGACTCCCTGAAACAGATTCCCACAGTGCTGCTTTAAAATAAATCGTGACATGAAGAGTCTGAATGTAAGAATACAGTCTGAGGAAACCAGAGTCAGTGAAGACAGAAGGCTATATATAATACACTTAGAAATCAGAAATTAATTAGAAATTAGAAATTAGAAATTAGAAATTAGAAATTAGAAATTAGAAATTAGAGTAGTTCAGCTGGAAGGGACATACAAAAGTATTTTATGTCTGGTAATATAAAATAGCAAACAGGATAGAATTGCAAAATAATTTTTACCTGCCAAGTAGCAAATGACTCAGAAATCCTGTACATAGCTTCACAGAAGTCTCAAAGTGCACATGGAACATCTGAGATGTTAAACCAGCACTGCAAGCTACTCTAAGTAAGCGTTGTGGTTAGGAAAGCATTATGGTTCCCTACAGAGGTAGGCTAGGTTAATGCTGGATGAAGTGGAAAAAGAGTTGTTTTGAAGTTGGATGGTTCCTAATTTCCCTTCCCACGTTAACTGGATGAGCAGTCAGTTATCCACAATGCAGAGGAGGAAAAAAGAGCCTCGAAGGTACATAAAGATGTGTAGACAGGTACAACAGGAATCCAGAAGTCATGATTCATGCTCACTTTTCAGCTTGCAGCACAAGCCTCCAGAGAGACTTGCTTTGACAGGTATGAGCTGAGAGCAAGGGGCCAGGCCAGCCATCGAGCAAACCAGAGCATCTGACACTACATCGTGTATTTACGTTCCACATACTAACCATGCAGATATCAGCACCACCCAATGTATGTATAGCATCTTACAGCTCCCATGCCGGGGACAACCATCAGGGCTCGGACACACAAGCCAGCTGGATAACCTTCCAACCTACAGGAACTGCTGAGGCAAATAAATAGAATCATTATACTGGGATTTTTTTTTTTTTTTGAAGTGACTTTTCCAGAAAAAGACCTCTTTTGAAGCCCTACTGTATACTTCTGGCATGCTACAAGCTCAGAGAAAAGCAGTTATCTGACACGTCTCAAGTGGCCTGTTCTGGTCTTGTGATATGTTTGCACAGCTAGCAGCTGTCACCTGTAGGAAGCATATGTACAGTCAATCATCTGCATCCTTTGTTTTACTGCCTTTAAAATATTAGCATAAAATAATTCATTAATGATTTCACATATCTGAAATTTGTTGTTGATTTAACAGCAGGATAAAACCTGCATTTAAACTTCATTAAACTTGTATATTGAAATTGTCCTGTGCTAATTTGCTAACGCTTGCCATATTTTGAACTGCGGGAAAGTTGAAAATACTGAAACTATCTAATTTCCCAGGCAGTTATACTGATCATGTTTGTTAAATAGAAACAAAAATAAAAGACACATTTTTTTGTTGTTGTTAGATTAGATAGAACATTTGGATTGTGTGCAAAACTTGTATTAGGCAATTTAGCACATGTTGTCATGACATGATGTCAGTGATTTCTGTGGTCAGTAAGAAGTAGGGTAACAGAAGTATCAACCAGCACAGTCAATACCTCTCTATAAAGTGCATAAAGCAGATAAATGAGTTTTAAAGATACATGAACAGCTAGAAACACTTCTCCAAGTGGTATTTCTGAGCACCAAGCTTCATTTTGCTGTTGCTCTGCTGAGATGGATGAGGTTTGATTATTTTAGCAATAACAAGTATTAGACCAAAAAAAAAAAAGATGAATAATGTTAGTTCCTATGAAATTGTCTGTGAGATTTCAGCACCAAATCTATCAAAATAACAAGCACTAATTGAGCTTTATTTAATCTTACTTGAATAGGCTGGTGGTGAGCTGTCAGGAACCCAGGGCTTCAGTGGGCAGAACGTGACAGCCCACTTCTCTTTCTCAGCTTCATATCTTTTCCTTGAACACGCTCATCTTGTTCGTGATGGGAAGTATGACCTTTAAGCCAGCCAGAGATCCAAGGTGGAGTTTTGGGTCAATCCGGATCTTCTCATTACCGTGTGTGCTTGAAAAAAAGTCAAAATAACTTTTGAATTCCAAAGCCAGGATTTGCTAGGATATAAACAAAACACAAAATCACAAGAAATAAAGTGGGCTTGCAAACCTCTCCCCCTTGAGCGAATATATCCTTTCTCTCAAGTCGGCTTTCAGCTGAGCTCGGCAGCTGCCAAGATTTCTGCAGAGAGCTCCCTGGGGCCTCCAGAAAAGACTTCCTTCCACCCTGTAAGGTCCCTGGCCACCTGCCAGGCTTGCTTGCTCCCTCCTCACATGCACTGAGTCCCAGGGCACTTGGACACATCAAGCCGTGAAGGCTGTCTTTGAAGGAGAGACACTGAAAGAGACAAACAGGGCAGAAGAATTTGCTCTAATTTTGTTACTGGAAATACGAGTAGAAAAAAAGGAGACATGGGCTATTGGCATATATTGGTAAATATTGCTGGCAAAACTGTGAAATTCTATACCAGTAGGCAACAAAAGCACACAAGTAATATAATTTTGCTTCAACAGGTTTATAACTTACCATATTCAGGAATAGACATTTCCTAATTAATACTGCAAAGTCCCCAGAATACTATCTCTTGAGTCTTCCCAGTAGCAGGGTTTGGTATCATACCTATGTGTAAGTCTTTTCTTATATTAAAAGCAAAAAATTCTGTTTTTTTTTTTTTTTTGTTTTTTTTTTTTCTCTCTTTCTTTCTCTTTTTTTTTTACATGGTACCAAACCAGCTTCATAATTAATCATCTCACTAACTGATGCTTAAATTGTACTCTTATTTAAAGAGGCAAGAGTTAAGACTCTTATGTAAAAATAAATAAAATAAAAATTTCCCTTCTCAAAAAGTTGTAGCTTAATACAATAAACATTTTTTGTGGCAGACTTTAAATGTTAGATATGAGCTGTATAGGAGGCATCGACTCATATTTGTTGGATTTTTCAGAAGAAACTGTCTAAAAGTCAAGGGCCTTCCACTAGTGCCTTTCCCCACGTGCATTTCAGATGAACCTAAACCAGTGAAACTGGGCAGAATGTGGTGCCAGACACCAGTATGAACCACATCATTCCCTAGATGTGGCACTGGTCGCTGCTGGTTTATTTACTATTGCTCCCTTTAGTTAGCCCTTTACTCATTCAAGGGCTTTGGTGCTCCTGACTTCCCATCAGGTGTCCCAGCTGCAGCGAGGCAGGAGCTCGGGCATGTCCCTGCAGCTCCTCTTTCCTGGAGGATGCTTTTGGCAACCGCATCCTCAGCAGTTCTGCTTTCCAGATGCACTTAAATCTTTATTTCTCTCTGGAAGGATATGCTTTCCAGAGCTTTACAGCCAAAGAGCAGAGCACTATGTCACCAGAGCCACAGTATTTCATACAGGGTGACAGCCCTTTCTTGGTACTGCAGCATCTTCAGTGGTGGTCCTGTCTTTGGTCCTAAATAGCCCTTGCTGAAGCAAGCAGCTTCTGCTGATAGAAAACCAAGGAAATTTTCCAGGACTCAACCAAAAGTAGAAAGTCGGGCTGCTTTCCCAAGGGGAGACAGAGCCTCATCTGGCGCAAATTGTAATAGAGGATCTATAAAAAATGAGAGCTTGGGCTCGCCTCCTCTCACTCCTGCAGTCTGCTAGGGATTTATAAATAGAAATGGGCAGTTTGGGCTTTTCCAAGAAATTAACTGCCTGCTCTCAGTGGAGACTTTCAACATTCACTAGTGGATGTAATGAGCGGAGAGTAAATGAGACATTTGCAATCTTCCACTGCAGTGTGCTCTGACTCCCCTGTTCTGTGGCCGATCCTAAGGCAACAGAAACTCAGAGGATCTTTCCTTCCACCTCAAAGGGCTTCCAACTACATTTGCCCTGTCCTATACTGAGGCTAAATGCCATTATAGAGGCAATGTTTTCAAACTGATTCCTGCTTATACTTCCTTTTAATACACTTACACAGACTGTTGGGCATTTGACAAGCACAATACTTTTCTTCTAACAATTTAGGACTGTGTAAAGAAGGATGTTTCAATTTTGGAACAGGTATGAGGTTGTCTACATCAAACCAAACTCATCTTCCCTGGAGAACGGATCTAATCTTCTTCTACAGGAGGCATGAGAGATGGTGCCTGTGCAGGCTGTCCAGCCAGCAGCAGGCTGTGATGTTTGAAGATCAGCTGTCCATACCTTCCCCATAGCATCTGGTGGAGAGGGACCACAATCTACAGAACCATCTGCATTCACGTGCACATCGTTTGTCTCCATGGCCCTGTACATCTACAAGTAGACGGTTTCCCATCAGTGTGCACCAGAGTATCACCAACATTTCATTCACTGAAAAAAAAAAAAAAAAAAAAAAAAAAGAACATCTATCCAACAACTAAATAATTGCCGTTAAATTCTTCCAGAAAGAAAATTGAGGTGAAAAGGGTTTTGTGCATCTCCCCAGCTGTTCTCTGATGGGTTTGGTCTTTAGCGTGCTCTGAACTGTTGGACTAGTATACTCTTCACGAATCGTGCTCACTGTTGGGTGGCTGTTTACCATAGCAAGTGCCACGCATCTGGATTTGATAGCGCTTTTTCAGGATCTCTTTTTGGGAATAAAAGCATTCTCAGCAATAGGAGCTTCTAAGCAATACAGGAATCCTAGATGTTCCAGGCATTGTTGATTCCAAATATTGCTTAAGTATGAGTGTGCATTTTCTCCCATGTAATCCTGTATTTACCACAAATATCAGATCCTGAATCAAGGACAAATCCAATGAAAGAATTTGCAATGTGCAAGAAGTAAGTTTTCCATGACATGCCTATAGACAACAGATCGGAAAGGTGAAGTACACTGCCATTCAGAATAACATTTTTTTCTCTCTAGAAAACAATGGGTTCATTGTGATCTCAACAAAATCTGCAAAGTAAAAAGTACGCATTTACAGATGGGTTAAAGTAAAATCAAATGAGATTATCATCCATATTCTGCACAGACATTTTGCTGATGTGATTAGAGCAATTGCTTTGCGTAGAAATGATAGGGAAATTAAATATATTCTCCCGAGCTGTCAGATTTCAGGCCACTTCAATTTTGCTAGACAAACTTACGCAGGGTTTAAAGAGAAGCTGCTGTAGCTTCAATTGCAGTTAATTACAGAGAATTATCAGTCTTCCCAAAGCAGTATCTGATGAGATATATGCTATAGCACGGTATTTTTCAAATATCTCTGTGACATTTTAAGAAATGCTGCACTCGGGAGGAAGGAATGCAGCACATGTGGAAAGTGCAGACTGCACCTCCAGCTACCTTGTGGCATATCCTCACATTTCGGATTCCAGGAACGTGGCTTTGTGGGGTAGATGTGTGGGGAAGTCCTCTCTCTTCAAGTAAGACCAAAATGCACAAGTTCCTGAACTTTTGTGTGGCCCCATGCAATCTGTCTGCAGTGTCTACCAGAGACTGTGGATAATAACTTGTATTTTTAACAGTACAACACAAAGTGTCCTGTGCTGATACAACTGGTAGCAAAAACCATGGTGAATAGCTCAGAAAGTCACTCCACAGCCCATGCAGGAGGACCTGGGAAAGTCTCTCAATGCACTGTGATTACTTTCAGTCCTGCAGCAATTTTTGTTGATGAGGGGTCAGGCCTTTTTACCAAGACACAGTACAAACATCAAACAAGGGCCATGTCTGAAACGTTTCCCATCAAAAAGGACACCACTTTTCCTGTGGATGGAATATGTCCTTTTGGCTGGAAAGTGCTGGTTTGTTGGAAATGAAAGGCTTCCACTCTGAAAGTGGTAGTTTGCAGAAACCAATCCAAAAGAGACTCAGGGAGAAGAAGGGAGCTAAGGAATGATACTGGTTGACACAGTAATCACATAATATTAGCTGGGCATCAAGCTGCTTTCTACATTTACATACATGCGATGTTAATCATTTAATGAATATTACTCTTGTTTACAATTTTTTTCTCTCATTAAAGTCATTGTTCTCTGCTGTTTTATACTTATTAAAATATGGACTATGTTACTAGCTTTCACTCTGGTCATTGTGAACTGAGCATATTTGTGCGTGTGCTTGTGTGCATGTACAAATGCTATTAAAAGACCGGTTTTCACTAATAAATATTAAGACCCCCAGTCTCCTTTTTTTAAATTTCACACAGAAGTATCAGTCTCTGAAGCAGGATTAAGTGGCCATTCTCAGCTATATCAAGCAGCCAGAGCTCCATTTAAAGCCTCTGGGGACAGTACAGAGACATCTCTAAAAACCTGCCCTTCAGTTCCGCATTTGTATTACTGAAAGCAGTCAGGATGATGACATACAAACAAAACAAAACGGTACGTTCCCCAGATTAATGAAACGCTGAGCACTTTAAAACAATTTTTCCATTCTATTAATGAGCAGAGAAGTTTCCAAACTAATCTGTGTAAATGCATGTTGACAAGCTTCACAGGGAAAAGCATTGTTATTCTTATTTGTTCAATAAAACAAAAATTGCTTTCAACCTGAAAATCCCACAAGTTCTGGGTTACAGCAATCTTGGTAACATCCTAGAGCTTATAAAAATGCTGCACAGTGGAATATAGAAAGTGAATGGGATAAAAACCTCTGCTCTCTGAAACCAATGACTAAATGCAGAAATAGCCCATGATAAGCTTTGTAGTTCAAACCTTAAATGCTCCTACAGTTCAAGCCCTACTTCTGCCACAGTGCTCATTAGCGGTCTCTGTCCTCACATGCAAGCACAGTGCTGTGAGGCTCTCAGGAGAGGGCAGGCTGTGATTGCCATCAGATGAAAGCCTGACTGGGTGCTGCTCTTGGCTCTGTAAGCCGCGCTCTGAGAGCAGCTACATCTCTGAATATAACTTCTAGGTTTATCTGGTGAGACACATCAAAAAGGGTCAGGATTCTTTAATTTGCCCAGCCCTATGGCACAGATGATGCAGGCGCTTCAGATCCCATTAGTTACTGCATTGTACTTACACCATGAGGATCTCCTTCCTGTTGTACTATAAGGTAACGACCACAGTTTCTGTTTTCCAGTGTGTAACACCTATACTGGTTTGCAATTATTATCTTGATAAGGAACAGCCTACAATATTCTTCCTTCATATTATGTTGTTCTCTTCAAATTCAACTTCACCATATGTCCACAAACATGTACAAAATTTACGGTGAGGTCTTCACCTAATGAAAAGCATCAGAGCCAGTGTTGATGAAGACATTTGCACTAAAGACACTTACAAGATGCAAGTAGTACCTGTAAGGCTGAGGGGAGACTTTTTTTTTTTTTTTTTTTCTTGGGGGGGTGGTGTATGAAAAGAACAAGAAGGAATAGTAACAGAATGTGCTTTTAAACGATTCTGCAAATGTAATAAAGGGTAGGTCAGTTTGTTTTAAGAGTCGCATTATTTATGTTTGGATACACTGCAGAACTGGATGCAAAGAGATCTTCCTTGCCACACCTATTTTGTGTTTATTATTATTAAAAAAAAAAAAAAAGTTTAAAATTTCACGAAAATAAGCACATAGAGATAAATAATCAGACTAAAATCTTCACCCAAAATACTGACAAAACATCCTGAAAGAGACAGTACAGTCTGACTGCTAAAAGAAATATTTTATAAGGCAATCAGAGAATAAGTATGGGCACAGGAAAGGAGTCTGATTATAACAAAAAGAGGCAACTGCTCAACTGCTGGCATTTAAATCTCTTCTCCCCACCTCCCCACTGTGAGTTTGTTTCTTTTCAGGACACCTTCTTTATACTAAACAGAGTGGAAAAATAGGTGTCACAATAACTATTTTCCCCCTGTGAAAACCCACCTGTTGAAACTGCAAACAATCAACATTGCAGATCCTGGAAAAAGAACATTTTAAATAGGTAAGCATGGAAATTGGAAATTTGTTATTTCCGTAGCATCAGGCTTGGATTTAAGTTATTAACTGATCGTTCCAATTTACTACTAATCTCTGGCTTTAGACATGTACCAGTGATGAGGAAAACCTGCCCTCACCCTCCAGCTTTCTGACAGAGCTGTGACTGCCTTTCTGCTCTGTGCTGGGTCACCAAAGGCTTCTCTGCCCGGGAGAGAACGGCATGATGCTGCAGTTGTCTGCTAAACCAATTGAGGAAGATGTTAAAGGAACAAAGTGCTTAAAATATTCATTAGTTTTCAAAGCACATATTTCTTCTTCATTAGCTTTGTCGCTGGATCAAGTAAACAAGATTTTAATGACAGTTAGCAAGTGATACAATAATTAATTTAGGAAATGATTCATTTTCTCTGACATTTTTAATTCACTTCTAATAAGATATATTCTGGCATGAGTTTTCCAATTAGGCATGATGTCCTTGTTTCACTCTGTGCAACACGGCATCTTGAACACCAGGATAGGATGAGTACATTCAAGTAAAAACATTAGCGTGATTAATTCCAAATGGTCCCGTGACTTCTCAGGTCACATTTTTCTTTTACAAAAATTTGCTTTTGTTCAGTTTTGCCTAAAGATTTATTAGTAGCTTTAAGTGTAAGTGACTTCAATTGAAAGCACAGTTACAGTTCTTCCATACCAACATAAAACATTCAAGTATCAATTGATTAATTTCATTTTGTAGACATTTTCACCATCCAGCCATGTGTGCAACATCAGCTCTACATGAATAAATAAACAAACAAATAAAAAGCAATCATCATAATAATGGGCCATTTTTTCAGCAATACCAGACTAGAACAGCTTCCTGATCAAATCAATCAAACTGCTAGCATTAGCACCAGGTTAGGGCTCAGTAAAACATTTATTGTAATTATGTGCTTTATCAGTATTTATGCAGCAATATGCAAGAAAGTCAGCCTAATGCTCTGTTAGTAATTCTTAAAACAAATAACTTCCTGATTTATGGTTGAGTTCCCAACTGGAAAACAGCATGAGGCTTTTTTTTTTTTCCCATTTTTTTTCCACATTTCATTTAAGAACATGTAAATCTGTTTTTTTGGTACATACCTCATTTTGAGGTGACCACCAGAGGCTTAGGAGCATCTCTGGCTGCCCTGAGGCAGGACAGAGGAGGGAGCAGGAGCAAAGCAACCAACTGACTTCACATGCCTTGCTATGGCTTTACATCAATCATCTCTTTCTTCCCAAGCACTTCTAAGAAAAAGTAGGTCCTAAATCAAGAACTTGGCACCCTACCTGAGGCCTCAGTCCCATGGGAAGTATCATTTCATGAGAAGCTAAGTAAGTCTCTGGAAATTTAGCAGGCCCTGAAGCAGTAGTGATTGTAGTGCCAAAGCTGATATGATGCATTTTATTACATGAACCTTGGAATAAAATTAAAAGAACACCATAATGAAATTTGGAGAGGTTATCTTTCTTTCATTTTATTAAGATAAATGCTGAACTAGACAAGGAAATGCTCTGTTCTATGAAGTGTAGGAATTCTGATAACTGCAGGCATCCATACAGTTCTGCTTTAAGGAATATAGATTTTTTTTCCAACAAATTAAATCAAGACAAAAATAAAGTTAATTCGAGCTACAGTATTAGCATGTAAATACCAGTGACATATTCTGAGTTTGCTCTCATTAGCCATAACTTAAAAGTTTTTAGAAGCAGCTCTCCCTTTCACATCCTCTGGATTCTTTAATCAGCCTTTAATCAAAATTTGAAATCTTAGCCATAAGTCTTGACTCTAGAAATCCACAGAATTCCCAGATGGCTCTTGAGGTAACATCAATCATCTTTCTTGCCTCAAAAGAGTCTTCTTAGTTAACAAATCTGTGATGATTGATTATTGAGATGTTAAAATTACTTCCAATTCTCAGTGTATGCTTCAAGTCTAGGTAGCACTATGTAGCCACTTGCTGGCACTTTTCCTATGTACCTGTGGTTTTATGTTTGGATAGATGGGCAAAAACATGCATCCTGACTGAGTAGAGCTATGCAGAGGCTCCTTTATATGCAAGCACTAACTTGTAAAAAGGGGAAGACCTTTTTAGCCTAGGAATCTTTAAACCTTTATCTCCTGCTGCCTAGGAGAGCACACAAATCACAGTTTGGAGGGTGGTCTACACTCCATGACTGGTGGGCTCACATAGATTTCAGACCCCCACAATACAAAGCAACAACGCAATGGTTAATTGTGCAGCGGAGGAGGGAGAGGCAGAGGGAAAGAGCATACCCACTCACCCTGCATTCACTCACCATGGACCAGAGAATAGTTCTAGCAGCTGTAGAAGTTTAGCTCTACTGTAAAACAAAAGCCACAACTTTAAAAGTCCACACAGAGCAGAGTCCATAAGTACTCAGGAACAGAACAGAGATGCATTGGCTTTGCCAGCTCCTTGGCTCCTTAAAATAATTCATTATGACGCTGGAAAGGAGTAGCAAACTCTCCACAATTTTTGTCATTCCCTATTGCCTTATTCTCAATCTGGTCACTTTTAGGTGTTTAATTCACAGGACATTTTATGGAGGGGTTCAGGACCCTACCCTGGAGCTGCACTTGGCAGAGGGAACCCAAAAACTAAGTAAATGAGTACTCTGGCACCAAGACAATAGGGTCCTCTGAAAATCCACCTCGTATTCAGAGCATAAATTACATGTAAAGAGGGCTACCTCACAGCTGAGAAAGTCTGCAAAAATTTTCTCATTTGCTGACTAAAATCTTCTAGCAATTATACCATTTTTAAATTATTATAGAAAGTGTAGAAATTCCACCTTTCTCTGGAGTGTGAAAAAAAATCTCTAAAGCAAGCTGCATTGCTATTGTGCCTTGACCCTAAAAATTGATAGAGATTATTACTAGAGGCACAGAAGGATTAGAAAGTTTTCTTTGCCATTTTTGTTCCCTCCAAAACCATCCATGCACTTTGTGAATGCTCCAACTCGCAGTCCCTGTTCAGAGCTCAAACTCCAGAGCAAACATACAGCATTTTATCCTGTTTGCAAACAGAAGAAAAGCTCTTCAATGACTGTCATGTCATTTGAAATATGCAACTATTTCACTGCTTGATGTATTCAGATAGTATGTCCTTCAGTTTCGTGGCTGTCAGAATTTTCATTAGTATCCTCACAGCAATCCTCAATACTACACCTTGTAATGGCTTAGATATACCTTCTGGAAAGCAGGCATTTTTAGTATACTTACTGATAGTACAGTGACCATTGGTGCTTTCTGGGATAACTGTTGCTCCTCTCCTAAAGAAGGTAGAAAAAATACAAAGTCATCTCACCAAACTTGGAAGCAAAGCCCTCAGTGACAGCAACATTCAGAATCTCTTAGGAAAATTTCATGACATAGAAGAGTGCTATGTAACAGCCCAAACTTGACTTGAAAACTATTTTTTTTTAACATACTTCTTAGTCAGTGGAGAAATTTAAAGCCTCGCGAATAGAAACATACCATTGTTATTTATGTAGCAGGGTTAGAAGCTGTGTTTAATGTTTTAGTTATAGCAGGAGCATTTAAGAGTCCATTTCCCATTCTCTGGAGCAAAGTAAATCAGCAGCTCCACTGAACTCAGGCAGCCAGAATCTGCTAGCACCCGTCCCAGTGTAGATCAGGAGGATGCTAGCAATATTATGGCAGCATAAAATGGTAGAGAAATAATCCCGCAAAGCAATGATTTTCTGAGCTATTAGAGCTGGCTATATTTGCGCCTAGTTATTAACAAATTCTCCCCACTTTTTCAAGAAAATGTATTCTTTTTAAATATTTGATTATGTTACATTTTACTAGCTAGTGTCTGTTTATTTCCACAGGGAGCAGTGAACAAGAGATTCTGGTTTTGTCCGCTGGCTGTGAAAAGGGCACAGTGAATCTCCTGTTGAAAAACAAAAACCGGCATTATGCTTGTTAATAAACTTCCTCCTCTGCTCTGAAGCATTATGTGGAATAATTGCTGGAGGTGGCTTCTTGAGACCGAAGCTATGGCCACATCTTAAGAGAAGGTTCAATGCTGAGCAAACTTCCAGGGTGAGATGCAGCAGATATGCAAGGAATCTGCTCTGTGATAGTCCCCTTGGCAACATCACCTGCAGCCTGAGGTTTTGGCAGCACCAGGGGAGTTTGGTGTGCTGACTGTGAGAGAATGAGCACGGAGGGGGAGCAGTGTGGAGAAACCATGGCCCGGCCCGGTGATACCACCACAGGAACGGGGATCTTGATGTACTACGGAGTTGATAAACTGCATGGCTAGCCCTGAGCCAAACTGATAACAAAATCATGTCCTCTGGGTGAACTCTGCTCATGTAAATCTCTTTGTAATGCCAAGACACACCTCTCACTCTGAATTGCCCTAAGCCCATACCTTTAAGGCAAAAGCAAGAACATTCTATACCAATCATAACAAGGGTACGTATGACTAGAGTCACTCAAGTTCCACCAAAAAGTAAGAAAATAGCATAAAAACAGTTCATTAATACACCAGTGTGAAGGTACATCGTGCTATTTGTGCATCCATGACCATGCTTATTCAGTATATTGAATGTGACCAGAGTTGCAGTGCCGAGTTGGGCCTCACTCCAAACCTAGGCCTTGCCACCCTTCTTTACCCTTTAACACAACACGTTCAGATGAAATTGCACTTTTTACTGAAATAGAAGTGTGTTACTCTTTTTAATTGGTATCTTTAGGTCTTTCAGCAATGCATAAAGAACGTAAGAGCAAAAACAGCTTAACACAGCTGTGACAAAATGAATGTAGACCCAGTATCAGGTCTCTTGCCACACATGTTATTAGATCTTTGCTCAAAGATGTGAAAAGCATTTACAAGGTACAAGCACAAGACCCATGGAAGCAGAGACCACCCTGAAGCAGTGGAGGCAGGGGAAGGTGTCACAGGAGATCCCAGGGCTATGAACAGCTGCCCCCAGTTACTGGAGTCAGATGAATGCAGCCTTGGGAGTTCAGCAAAAACAGTTTAAGGGTTAACAATGTGAGCAGACAACAAGCATCCAACATATAGAAAGCCCCATATACATCAAATTCAGATACAGATTGGGCTTGTGAACCAGTGAGAAAAGAACAAGGTGTACAGCACATTAACAGATGTGCAGAAATGAGGCCAAGCAGGTCCTAAAGTGAGACAGAAGAAACCATCATCGCCACACCCCTCTCCACACAAGACCCGGGATCTGATGACTCCATGGAGCCACCCCTGGTACTGAAACCATCCACATGAGGACAAAAAGTGGCAGTGGAAAGATGAGTAGAGCATCAGAGAAAGGGCACCAGAAGTAGAGCACCAGAAGGTTTGTGTGCATAATATGCTACATTCCACTGGTGTGCATTTGCTAAACCTATCTGTTTTGCTGTAATTAAAAGTTCATAACTGTGTCACAGTGATATTCTGTATCTTAGTAATTGTACTGATATCAATTTTCCATGTGACCTACACTTTTCCAGTGAAGCAGCAGTAACTGGAAATTACGCTGTCATCTGATGAATTTAAGGAGATCTGCAGAGGAAGGACCAATGTACTCATGAGGTGCCTGATTCGATTTTTTTTAATGTCCAGAAGCCCTAAAAAATTAAATTTTTAGGGCTTCTGTCCTACAAAATCCAGACTATTTCTGTGTTTAATTAAATTGGGCCCAGGGAGAGGAAGAAAATCTCCCTGTAAAGATTAGACAGCTATGGAATAACGTTAGAAATGACCTGATAAATGCTTTATGAAGTCTAATTTCATGATACATCTGCTGCTCAACTAAACAAAACTGGGTTGCATTGCAAAGTGATGACAACTCAATCTGATCATTTTCCTGGTGTCAATCCTCACAATCAACTTTCTCGAGGTATGGGCCTTTAGAACAAAAGGGAAACATCCAAGCTTGATAGCATGGCAATCCCTCTCCTATAAATAGGATAAAGAAGGAGCCTCTGGAGAGGCAAGTAAACCTGTGACTTTTTTTTAAGGTGTCGCCATTAGGAGCTCAGGAATGTCAGGTGAGATGAGCTCCCCTCCCTACCAGTCAACCAGTTTTCTTCCCCCTCCCCCTCAAAGAATAATAATAAATATTAAAAAAAAAAAAAAAAAAAAAAAGACAAAATCCAGGTGAGAGTGGGAAAAGGCAATGTGGAAATGTGGAGGCTTTGTACTTTGGAATGAAGAACAACAAATGATTTCTAGGAACCGTTTGCATGATGGGATAAAGAGTGAACCCTGGAGAAGCCATTGTGTCTGCAAGACTTCTAAATTGAAGTCATTTTGTTTTTTGACTTCCATGGCCAGTTCAGTAGTAAGTGGACCAGGTGAATTTGAAGTCCCTGCTGTGAAAGAACAGCTCAAAGCACACATTTGCAGCAAAATTAATTTTCTTTCTCATACACATATGCACTCACACAGTTACCCACATTTTCTTCTGTAACACACAGTTCAAACAACACACATTTTATTCAATTAGGTGGGTAACTGCAATTATCTGGGGGTTTGCACATCCTTGATAAGCTGCTGTGAGGTTACCCTGAAAGACCTTCCCAACTTCCAGCAAGGCACCAGCACACTCAAAGCTGTGTTTGCTCATGTGGCAGGGGGGTCTGTGACGCATGTGGGTGCCAACAACAATACCAAGGCTTTCTTCTAACTGCATTTGAGCACACTGACATTGGCTAAGTCATAGCAACAAGTCCTGTAGGACAAAAGACAAGGGATGTTTTCCGTCATCAAGATCAGTCTCCTGCTGTGTCAGGAAGCAATATTGTATAATTTCAATCATCAGCTTTACAAGTTTCATATGAATCAGAGCAAAGTCAGAAGCTGGAGGGAGGAGAGAGGACACTAAAGGGTGGACGGACGGACTTGGCTGCTATTGTAAGGCTGTTCTGGTACTTCCCTTTTCAGTATCATAGGGCAAATCTTTCCAGATGGGTGCAATTGTGTGTTTACTCTGCCCGTGCTTCAAGGCAGATGCGTGCAAACAGCAGTCCAGAAGCCATGTAACTGCATTAGGACTGGCTGTGCCTGCAAAGGAGACATGCACTCAAGCCCAGGGTTCTGCTAACACAGCAGCTACCGTCCTGCAGGGGCAGGACATGTCAGAGCAACGTGGAGGGTGTGTTGGGTTGAAAGCACAAGTTCCCGTATCAGTTCCTATAGGCAAGCTTCCTTAAGGCTAAACATTCCACACTTCCTAACATTTTCATAAATACGGTTATCACGAACACTTCAAAGCGATCCTCAGACCATTCAAGCATTCAGGTTATTTCCAAAGAAAATGTATTCAGAGGGCTGTATATTTACCAGGGAATGGTGCTCGTCCTTGGACAGCTTTCATGTGTAGGTAGTTTTCTGTATACAGTCAAGGACATTAAGCATTTCTACACTTAAAGTTATTCCATCACTTTTAAAGACAAATCATCTTGTACAAATTACTAAAAAAAATGATATGACAGAGCATAACAACCATATGAGATATTGGTTTCTTAGTGGAATATTTTTTGAAGTTCTGAAATATGCTATTACATACAACGTTACACTGTAATATATATGAAATAATACAGTGGAATGGGTATAAAAATCTTATCA
>NC_048896.1:67758879-67906718 GCF_011077185.1 Oxyura jamaicensis | reverse complement strand
CAGGAGACCTTTTCTCCATTAACACCAGTGACAGGACCCGCGGGAACGGGGTTAAGCTGAGGCAGGGGAAATTTAGGCTGGACGTCAGGAGGGGGTTCTTCACAGAGAGGGTGGTTGCACACTGGAACAGGCTCCCCAGGGAAGTGGTCACTGCACCGAGCCTGTCTGAATTTAAGAAGAGATTGGACTGTGAACTTAGGCACATGGTCTGAACTTTTGGGTAGACCTGTGCGGTGTCGAGAGTTGGACTTGATGATCCTTAAGGGTCCCTTCCAACTCAGGATATTCTATTCTATTCTATTCTATTCTATTCTATTCTATTCTATTCTATTCTAATATATGAAATAATACAGTGGAATGGGTATAAAAATCTTATCATAAATGTATTTTACATAAAATAGAAAAGTTAAAAAAGAATAGCAGAATAAATTTAATGATAAAGAGATATCATGCTTGAGAATATAACTACTTTCTGCATTCAGCAGTTATACCCAGTAAAAGAATAATCAGACTAATTTTTGAAAACAAAGCCTGTTTTTCATTTAGAAATGAATTACAAGGCAAATATTTCAAATGCTCAGATCATCACCTAAAGTGCTTTCATTGCTTTTCAAAATTAACAAAAACTGCAACAGGAAAACACCTGCCCAAAGAAACTATGGGGAAAGATTCATAACCTGCAAAGTCAGACAAGGACATTTTGATCATCTGCTCTGCCTTTCTGCACAACACAGGTCACTGATTCCCCTGAATTAATTCCTGCCTCAATTAGCAGCTTTCTTTCAGAATAAATAAATAAACAGATCTAACTCTACTAGAAATCTTTCCACTGACAGAGAAGCTAGCTCAAGGAGGTAGTTTCAACGGTTAAAAGCATTCAATTTTTAGAAACACATCATATTTTTATTTTAATTTGTCTAGTTTCAGTTTCTGGTCACTGGAACATTTCTCACAGACAGCTCACACATGCTTCTCACCAGTTTGCCCAGGTGCAGGTTACCTGCGCTGCAGATGCAGAGCCACCAAAAGTGGCTCTGCAGGGAGCCAGCCTGAGGCAGACGGCAGGCTCACTTCAAGGGCTCATTTAATTTTTCCTTGTCTCTGGGGAATCCTGGTCTCTGGTTACTTCCAGCATGCTAACTAGTCTAATCAGCTAAGTTTCAAATGTTCTGCTTCTTGTATAAATATCTATCGTCTGGGGTTACATCAGATGTGATGTTTTTGTTTATTAATCTAGAGACTCCCTTTGAGTCTCTTACAGTAACCTACCATTTGCTCAGTCAACACTAGCTGTCCAAATACATTTACTATGAGGCTACAAAGCCATATTCTTTTAAAATTCATCCTAATTACGCCAATAATGAAAAGTATTTCTGCATCATCACAGAAGACATGGCCACCATTGATTGAAATTTTCTGGGAAAGAGAACAGAAATATGTAATAAGAAATTGCATCTGTTCAGATTACTATTAAGCATTCAACCAACTGCATCTAACGTGGTCCAGAACCATTGTAAGACAATTCAGATAACTAGATTTTCAGACTTGTTCCCTTTGTTTTTTTCTTTGCTTTTTCAGAAGCGTTCCCAAATTTTTCTGATGTTTCTTAACTCTTACTTCATGATCTCGTGCAATGTGCCTGGAGAACCTTACAGAATTGTGGATTTAGCATCTTGTAAAACATACTTAGTTCCAAATTTTCTCATTTTATTCCAATCCTCTCCATCCCTAAGTTTGCTTACACTTGGTTTTTGAGCTTTTGCAAACTGTTTCTTGTAAACCACCAACTACCACCATGTTCTTTTGCATGTTCATTACACATATCTAGCAGACATCAGGTAATTATTCACCTTGAATTTTCTTTAAAACATTAATCTCAGTGTTCAAGAGCATTTGTAACAAAAAAAAAAAACAAAAACAAAAAAAAGGCAGAATGAAGTCTTAGACTCCACAAGCGAACCATTTCCTTGCTGAAGCTAAAGTTATTCTAAAAATAGTGAGAGCAATGCTGATGCCTAGTGGTAGAGAATGAAATAGTCACAGGATGATGAAGAGGAAATTGAAGATGCATTGTAAAGAAATAAGTGAAGGGAATGTAAGAATGCTAAAAGCAAAAAGATACTGGTGAGCATGAATAATCACAAAATGTTGTGATTAAAAATCAGAAATGTTGGTGAAAGTAGACATGGATACAAAGAAGGTCTGTCCACTTAGCAAAGGGAGTTGAGCAAAGGTCAAATAGTATTACAGTGAAATGAAAACGTTTTCTCTCCTGAGAAAAGACAGCAATAAGTGCGTCTTAGAAAATCAGTGACAAAAAGACATGCAAATATATATATGCCTTTCAGCAACAAAAACTAAGGGAGAATCCAAAAAAAAAGTGAAGAAATCCATCATGAAGTGGTGAATGTCCACTGGGAAAAGGAAGAAATATTGCAAAATCAGTTTTTAAAATGCTGAAGTCTAAGACCTATGAGGTTTATCCCCTCTTCTTTGGAACAACAAAAAAAAAAACGATCCACAAACCTACAGATATCAAGTTCAGTTCCTGCCAAGAGGAACTTTCAAGGAACTTTCACAAAACTTTCAAGGTCTTCCTATTCCTCTATGGAACCTTTACATACAGAGAATGAGATGGGGTACAGCTCAACAAGCTGGCTTTTAGTGAGATGTAAAATGCTACCTACATGCTATACCTCATTTTCAACAAGCTATGGAGCCACAAGTTTTTATTTTCTTTTATTATTATTATTATTATTTTCTTTTTTGTTTTTAACTTTTTTGTTCACATCCTTATAAGATTATCATACCATATGCCACATTAGCCAGCATCTTTCATCAAGAGTGTAAAGTGCCACATTATAAGGTTCATGCCAAGGTCATATACTACAACAGACTTCCTACAGCAACAGCAGTGGTTTCTGTTATTGTTACAAACATCTGTATTTAAATACAAAATCATCAGGATTTTACAAGTCCAAATTATCATACTGAAATGGTTAATGGCTAAATCACGTAAGAAATTTTTATCAACATTTATGAGCCACATTTTTTTAAGGAAAATGTCTCCTACTAAAATACCAGTACCTGACTGCAGTTCTTAGATATGAGATGTAATATTGAATATAGATTTTTGTGTGCTTATATATGTGTAAATATCTTTAAAATACGTTATTCAATAGAATTGTCATTTTTATTTACATGTTTCAGCAGACTTATGACTATAGGCAAAACCAACAGAAAACTGAAGAAAGCTATTTGCTTATACAATACTACCCTAGTTCTAAGAAAAATAGCCCACTTCAGCAATTATTCCGGGTGCTGCTCCAATTACTTGATAACTTTCTTATCAGCAGTCCTTTTAAGAGGACCTCAAAAGCCAAACCAGGTGGTTTTATTCTTCTTCCTTGCTGGGGCACGGGTCCATTAGATATCATGCAGCACCATCTGGTGGGCACTTTTCTGCCGATGATACCGGATTCTTTTCTGAAATAACTTGATAAGCAGGTGAAGGCAGAGCAGAATTTGCTGAGGTCTGTGTGAGATCAAGGAGTCTCATGGACTCTAATCTGGGCCAATATTAGTTCCCAACACGTCTTTTGGATAGTTACTTAACTTCTTTGTCTCTGTGTACATGTTTTAGATGAATTAAGTAAAAGCATTTTTTTTCTTCAGTTTCCCAGTGTTATTTCAAAGTACTTAGGTTGAGTTAAAGTAATAGAATTTACTCCACTTTCTACAAAGAGGTAAAACCAAGCAGAGCGATGGTTAAATGACTATTATGACTATTAAAGGGAAGAAAAAATAAAAATAATAATAATAAAAAAAGTTTCCTCTTACAGTTCACAAAACATTGCATCTCAAAGTTAGACACATATATGAGGTGAATAAAAGTATAACCAGAGAACTTCCCAGCTGGGCATGCATATGTTCTCTAAAGTGCAAGCATAATTCTAGTCCTGAGCCTTTTTCCACCATCTAATTATGATGTGAATACCAGTTTTCATCTAGCATTGAAAACCTTTTCTGTATGTAATCTTGGCACCAGATATCATCATCTGCCTAATTAAAAATTGCAACTTTGTGGAAAGAAACCACTCAACTTTTGGGGACTCCACAACGTGTTTAGGCACTGTAAAGACACTAAGCCCTGCTAAATATTGTTTTGCTACTCACACAGGAATATAATATTCAGTGTCCACGAAATCCCTTTACAATCACTTTTCTTTCCACAATATTAAGGAGACTAAACCTAAAGCATTCTAGAAGGGAGCAGGACAGAAGACTTCTGCACCTGATGTTTCCCAGGCATTCAACCAGCATATATCACTGGCATTACCCAGCAGAGCCAAACAGCACTCACCTCAGCAGCTGTGAACCACATCTTCTGAGCTATCTGCTCTCCACTGTTTAATTAAGGTCATCTGCAAAAATAGCCCAAATTATAGATGATTTGAAAGAATCCTCTGGAGATTAAAAGTGAATAGGCATTGTGTGGAGGCAGGACTTCTTCCAGGCATTGACAATGGTTCTGGCACTTTTATCACCATGAACCAAGCAGGGCCTCTTGTGAGTACTGAAAGTACTCTTGTGAGTAATGAAAGTACTGAAATTTAGTAGAGATGTTTTGCTTTAGGACAGTGGGAGGAGAAAACTCTTGTTCCTGTCTCATCAGAGGTAGTATCCTACCATTAGGGTGTAAACAACAAGGCTGTTAAAATAACCATAACACTGAAATAAAATAAAATGCAAAATTAATAAAATAAAATTGTCCTCTCTCATTCCTTGCATTGTGGAGACAGGAAAACCAATTCCCTGTGCATGGATAATAATACTGGTAACAAACTAGGAAACATAAGGAATTTGGACAGGATGACATGGATCAATAACAGTAGCAACTCCACACATGACATCTCTCTGTGTCTCTTCTCGTCTCCTTCATCATTTGTACCAAGAAAAAGGCCAGCCATCCCAGAAATGAAAGTACAAAGCTTCTGCTTCAAAAACCTTACTTCTAATATAAAATGTACATTTTTATGACATTATATTCATGAAATGAAAATACTATTTGACAATTCTTTTGTCTTTAAAAAAGTAATATTAAATAAACAGTTCAGTTATAAATTATTGCCAAAAGTGCCTGACATATTTCAGTCTTATTAAGAAAAATGTAACTAGTTGAAGGAAAAAAAAAATAGAAAAATTCTAAAGATAGGTTTCAACACAGCACATTTCTGAAAATAGTGCCCAGAACATATCCTTTTCCCTCAGCCAAGGCTGACTGAGTTTCTTTAAAAAGTAAGTCCACGTCACGCTGGGACTCGAACTACAAGTATACATTAATAATGGGCTTAAACCTAAAAGCAAAAATAAACAGCAAATGTGGTAATGGCACATTAAGCATTATGGATGGACAGGATTTATGCCCCTCAGCAGCCACGTTTCTGTCTGAGGTTGCCAGAAGAATCCCCAAAACGTACCGTGAACTTCAAGAAGGCTGAAAGAAGGCCAGGCAAATCAAAAAGAGAAGGCAGATCCAGGAAAAGAAAAAATGTCAAGAAACGGTTCTTGAGCAACGTTCGGAAGTGTCTTGCATGTTTAGAAATCCCACAACTCTTTTGTGTTTATACAATAAGTCCTTGCCTCTAGACTAGGGTAAGAAAGCATGCTGAGAGCCTGCTGGTGCAGTTCCCTCGGTGCCTGGGAACCAAACAACAGCAGCAACTACCTGCACGGGCTGAAGGCCGGAGGGAGCAGCTGGGGCATGGCACTTAGGAAAAAACTTCTCTTCACTTTGAATACCAGAGTTCACATCCCTCATCTGGCTTTAGAGACCTCTTCAGTTTAAAACTGCCTTCTCTTCTTCTGGTAACTTTAGGAGCATAAATACATTTTAAAAGCAAGCAAAGTTTCTCCTCCAACAGCTTGTACTGGCTTAATAAAAGTGTCATTAAACCAAATCACAATTCCATGTGATTATTATTTGTTATCTGGACCTAATGCATCTATTTTAATTTGTTTGCAACCAGCTAGCCCTGCAATTTCAACTAGCAATGAACATGCACCCATGCTTTAAGCCTCAGCTAATGGCTATTGTGTACTTTCATATCTTAGAGGTAACTGTCAAGATATTGACATAAAGAAATGTATATATATATATATATATATATATATATAAAAAAAAAAAAGTAGAAAAGTTAAAAAGTGATTGTGACAAGAAATGGCTGTAATAGATAAGCATAATAGAAAAGTAAGGTAGTTGGAACAAATCTTGTTTTCCCTGATATACTTCTCTTTTGTGCATCTGTTGTGACATTTATCATGTAATTGGTGCAGATTTCACTACCCTGCCTTTTATCTCCATTTTCCAAATCAAATATATTCCTCATTAAATCAATCCTGTTGCTAATACCACAAATTAATTTATTTGCTGCATCTCTATGGAATGGACACAGTTAAATTAGAGATGAATCTGGCTCGCTGTACAAGAGCATTTATCAGCACCCTGCAGCTGTCTGATTATTATGGCCTGATGCAAAACCCAGAAGTCAACTTAAGAACTCCAGTTAATATCAGCAGGTTTTAGACCTAATGAATAGATCCTAATTTTCACTAATGAATACAAAAAATAAGCTAAACAAAATCCAAAGAAACTGAACAAAGACAGACAGATGATCTTATCTGTAATACCTGTATCTCTAATATCTGTATTATAGCCAGGACTGGTTATCTGATTTAAATCAGATATTTAAAGAAAATTTTATCTTAAAAAGTTGCATAGTGTGCACTATTTTTCATATAGCAAATTTGCAAGAATATGACTGAAATTCTGCAAGAAAAGAATAAAAGATATAGCCTGGAAAAATAAAGTGCAGAGTAAGAAACATCAAGAAAAACTAAACAAAACAAAAACAAAACAAAAAATCTGTTAAACGATAGAAAACCTGGTGGCAGCTTTCTGGGATGTCTTAATTAGTTTAAATGTTGGTTGTTCAAAGTTGATGATACTGTAAAATCATAAAGCCAGTTCTTGACAGTTTTTAGGAATCTGGAGAGGTAAATGGGTAGTTAGCAGTATTTTCAAAATGTACATTTAACCCCCAAGTGCCTTTACAAACCCTACTCCTAGGTTTGTGCGTCAAAAGCCTTTGGACCGCTGAGGTTACCTCAGCTAGATCATGTTTATCTGTGTGCCTACTGACCCCTCCAGAGAACTCCAATACTTCTGTGGGGCAAGGTTTCGCTTTAAAAATCACACCGATGCAACATCTCCTGTATGTCATATTTACCCATGAAATCTATCCGTTATCCTTATAGTTTCTTAAAAAAAAAAAAAAAAAAAAAAAAAAAAAAAAAAAAAAGTTCTTAGAATTTCTCCATATTCTACATGTACACAGGGACTTCGGTGACACCTTATTCATTTTATCATGTGTGATGATCTAGACATCAGCTCAGTATTGGTGTCATACAACAGTCAGTGCTTAACAAGTGGTAAACGCAAATAACAGTATAGTATGAGAAATCACTGCATATCTCCTTTAAGCTAATATTCTGTCTTTAACTTCTAGTGGATTAAAAAACATCCAGAAAGACTCAAATGTTTTTCAAGACATAAGAAACATACCATTCTTACATGAAAGTGACTCAATTGTGCAAGGCCAATATCACAGCTGAAATGAGAAGGATAAGAAAGGCTGAGAATCTGCTGTGCAGCAGTCCACACTATAAACCCGGCTCCTTCTGTTCAAATTTCTCTAGGTGTGCCATCAGGGACAAATATGGCAGGTTTTTTTAGTGTCTTCTGAGTTCTGGGCTAGATGATATCATGAAGACCAAGCACTGGGTAGCCACCACCCAGACTAGATGTACTTAGGAAGGGTTTGTAAGAAATAATCAACTTTCACAAGGAAGAACCCTAGTTACTTCATTTTACAAAAGATGAAACAGACACACGGTACTAAAAGGCTTGTTGAAGATGATAATGGCAGGGTTAAAATTTGGAAGTTCACAGATATCCAGTCCCTTTTCCGTCTATTTTGCTGTTTTTCTGCCTTATTTCATTCATGATCACTGTGTTCCATATGCTTTTATCTTTAGCACAAACTTTTGAGGGCATTGATCCCCACCAGGAGACCTCTGTACATAGAGTGTTAGTGATCCACATAACTGGTAACCGGGCTAGGAAGGTTACCTGCTGCACCTGCATATATCCCTCGGCTGCATGAAACCCCAGGCAGCTCATTGCAACAGAGAAGCCTTCACACTGCTCCCTCCTTGGTGCCAGCAATTGCATCAACTTCATGGCCTTGCCCTCATCTAAAAGTCCAGAAAGAAGTCCTCAAGTGAGCATCCTCTTCAAAGAGAAGCATTTTTGTTTGTTTGTTTTCTGTGGGTTTGTTTGTTTTAGGAAAATTATATAATAGCTTAAATGACCAGAAAGCAAGCCGTGGAAAAATCCATTTGGGGTCCATCTGTACAATTTTTTTGTTCAATCATTTTGCTGCACACATGGGGGCTGCCCAACATCTGAAGGTGATTTACTCACTCTCCACATTCTTATTTTTGCTATATATTATTAAACAGCTATTTCATTAAGCCATTTGTTGTCAGGCCGTCTTCTTATTTAGAGCCGTAAAGAAGCCTGCACCATCTCTCCCCCACCTCCTTACCTCCCCCACTGGTGCAGAATGGAGGATTTACAGGTGAGTTTGCACTGATTTGAGTAAAATTATAAATTAATGTACAATTTTGGTTTCAACTTGTGTCAGGGGGTCTTTGACTCAGAATTTACCTCTGATATCTAAGTAATTGCACCTTTCATTGCTTCTTTGTTCCACCTAATGAAAGGAATACCCAAACACCTGCCTAAATATGTTTTGTGAAGGAAAATCCTGAGACTGAAAATGGGAGGTACTATGAAGCACAAAACATTGTCCCTGAAAGTACCTAGAGCACATGTGTCAGTCTGGAAAATGTTCCCCAATAATCTAATGAAAAAAAAACCAAAGTATCATGCTGCCTCCTGAAGTCCTGGAGCAATTTCACAGGTTTTGAAAGACCCCTCAAGCCCCTCACGCTTCATTTGCTTTTCCAGTTATAAATTGATTCAAAGAAAACCTAGCCTAGAGGTGAAAGCACTGCACAGAGTAATTAAGGAACAAAACCTGAGAAACAAAGCCTTAATTTAAAGACCAAGTGGAAACTCCTCATTTACCTCTGCCAGTGACAAGCCACTGTGCCCGGCAGCAGGGCATGCCTTTAGTAAGACAGAACCTTTACTTTTAAAATGTGCCATCAGGCCTATTAGGGAAAGCATCAATAATTAAAGTTAATGCCTGGAAACTGGCATCAGCTCCGGGCATGATGACTCAACCTCTTGGAGATCCATTCATTACATTCAACTACAAAAGCTAGAAGTTATAAAAAATGCATGAATAAATTCTTTAAGTATTAACACGCTACTTCTTTAAATGTTTGTCCTGACCCAGGTGGCGCTGCGCTGACTTTCTCTGCTGCTTCTTTTCACTTAAATGACCTTAGATTATTGCAACCGTCTCTCAGGATTAAACAAATTACTCTCTTTAAAATGTATTATTGAAGGTTCCTACTTTGTAAGAGAGAAAATGCTCTCTGGCATCCTGTCTTTAAACTCATCACAAATGTTAGATTTCAGAGCAAAGATGATAAGCCTAAAGCTAGATATGTAATTTGCTAAATTCACTTCTAGGGTGGCAGAATTAAGCAAAAGCAGACTAAGAACTACAGAAGAGGTTCCCGTCTTGTGTCTCTAAGTGTTACCTAGCTGAAGCTGGGAGACAGAGTGCCACAGGATGTCTTTTAGTCAGTGCTAACACTCAAATATCTTCAACACTGAACCAAGAACAGGAACAAATAAAAACAACTTAATGGAGATTTGGGCATTACTCATTTTTTAGAGTGAAAACACTTTTATCTAGTGATTTTTTGGTACAAGTTTCTACGCTGCATTCATTTCCTGCATTACGTAGGTTTGCTTTCTTGCAAAATTCCCTGTTATTTTTGGTGTTCCCTCACATCCCAGCAGAGTTTGTCTGCCATTTATGAAGAGAAGAATCTCAGATTATCACAAATAATTTTCTGCTTCCCTCTGCATTTGAACTTTACCTTCCAGAACATGAAGAGTCAGGAGCATTTTGGAAATGAAAGAAGAGGCATATGTTTCAGGCAAAGAGAGCTTACACCTTGCTGCTTCTGGTTCTGCAGCCGCATACAGAAATTGCAAGCTACCTACCTGGCTTCTTCAGCTGAGAACCAGGGAATCAGATGCACTCCCTCCTCCTAGGCACTGAATTTTAAACTGGAAATGAGTGTTACGTTTATGATAGGTAACCTTTAAACATCAACCAGAAAACAACAACAACAGAAAACTACACCAGAATACTTAGCATCTGGGTAAAAAAGCAACTGAAGTAGTTACAGCTCTATTATATTATTCAATCCAAACCAAATAATAATAATAATAATAAATAAATAAATAAATAATAAATAAAAATAAAAATTGAAATCTGGGCATTAAAGGAAATGAATACTTCAGATTAGAAGGTAAATAATAAAATAGTTACTTTTGAAGCTCACCACCATCTTTAAATACTGCTACCAGGTTTCAAAAGAATCCACTTCTTCAGCTCACACATGGCTCTTGTTGGTTTTAAGGATCACCACATCTCATGCATCTCAAGTGGAGACTTCTCACTAGCCATTATCCTACCTGTTACATGCTACAGGATATTTTGTCACCCCTTATTCCATCCATCGCTGGATAATATTTTTAAATATCATTTTTCCAAGTGTGCATACAATGGGTTGGAATTTTAAATCCCATTTAAATCCTTCTCTGCAAAAAACATTGCAAAGTATTGTGATACTTTGAGAAAAGCTTGCCAGCGCTGTAAAGCATTGAACTCTCAATTCCCTCTGGAATTAATGATGGTTGAAAAGTACCAAGCACATTCCTCCCTCACAGAGTCAGGCCCAGAAAGAAGCGCAGGGGGAATTCCTTTTCCACAGAACAGGCAGCTGAGAATAGAACCAAGGGGGTTCCTATAATGACTTAACATTTCACTTCTGGTAACAAGAGCAAGAATTGCATCAGAGGTAAATTTAACAAAGGCAAATGTAGTAATGTGCTGTCTAGCTCAAAGCCACTTGACGAAAGCACATTACCACAACATTTCCAGCAAGTGGTGAACTGCTTGAAGTGTGGTTATGGTCAGAAGAGTGGCAGTGTAAGAATGACACCTTCACATCCCACAATACCAATCTTATATACCGACAAACTGCTACATTGCGTTTTTTTTTAATCTTATTAGTATAGATACAAAGGCAACAAGTTTGACTCCTTTTAGTACCATGGAATGAACCTGGTTTCAGAAGAATATAAAAGATTCTTTTTTGGGTAAACCTGTTCATTTTAAAAAATAAATTCCCAATGCACATTTTTCTATCATTAAGTGTGTATGTCTGTAAGATACATGGATAGATATTTATCATAATTATTCCCAATATAACTGAATTGGGCCAGTTATAGCAACAAAAACAAAGTTATGTGCAGATTTCTATGAGAACCTTCAAGACTGGCAGTATAAAATATTTTGATTCAGAAACTAAGCTAAATACCGATATTTTTTATCAACACCAAAACTGAACAGTTAGAGTTATTTATCTAGTCAGTTATCTAATTACTTAGTAAGATATGTCAGTAGATAAGTAACATTCACTGTATGTAAAGGTGACAGAGTCTGGCCCAGAAATTCCTTTATAACTGAGATAAGAAACATGAAAATGACAGATTTCATATTTGTAATGTGCCTTTAAAACATAACTAGATTTTAAGTCAGCATGGTAGAGTTTTATTCTAACAAATCATAAGACATCTGTGAAAGACATCTATTGATATAAGACATTAGACATCTATGTACATCAGCAATCTACAAAGCCTACAAATATACTGATATAAGACTCACTGCAGTAACTAACTGCCAATGCAACCTGATTATAGGGTTCATCTTACTACATTTAAAAGCAATAAGAACAATGAGCCAATTAAAAATACAGAAGATTGACACTTAGCACTAAAGACAGTCGCTGCCTGATCTTTATGTTCCTTAAAGCAGAATCCAGGCTAGGCACATAGCTTCTTTAGAGAACATTTGGGTAGGAATAGGATTAAGAAATATTGGTATCTATGCAGGCATCCACCCAAACCAGCCAAAGGGAAATGCTCAGGTGACTGTGCATCTGAAAAACTCTTCTGCTCAAAAGTTAGGTGCTTCCTTTCCACTCATGGCTGCTTCTTTGGGAGCGACCTCCAGACCCCTTCCTCTCCCCCTGTCAATGAACAGGGAACACTTCAGTCCCTCCTTCCCAGAACAGTTGTAGGAGGAAATGGTGGTACTGCTTTACTCACCCACTTCTCCCCTCTGTGAGCAGCTCTGCCTTAGGCAATTCACTTCTCCATATCCCTTTGAAGAACCGTCTTAGGCACCACCAAACGTGTGCAATTTCAAAGAGCAGAAAAATAATTTTGTATTTTGCTGTCAAAGATCTTCATCTTTGTGCGCAGAAATGACTTTCCACCTTTGCTATTCTGCAGACTTACGTATTTTTTCCAGTTCATGTACAGCCCAGCTGAACATAAAATTTCAGCCAACTTCCAGTAATCTCTTTTTATCTAATTGCACTTCACAGACCCAGAAATACCCACAGAGCCCCGAGTGGAAACAGCAGACATAGAACAACCACATCCTGACTGCCAAAGTGGGCATGACTCCCCAGCCTCATGACCAGGACACACTGGAGCAGGGCAGGGTGACTGGGCTTCCAGCACCTGACAAGTTACAGTGAGCACCAGGCTGCCTGGAGCTAGGATTACCTCCTCTCTAACATGAACACCTGGGTAAAAAGCCCCTGTTACTGTGAACATCTTCCCTTATCCAAAATATAATCATTCATCTTACATAAGGTATAACAGCAACAGTGTGGGGACACATTGAAGATCCCATCCCACTAATTCATCCCAAGTATTTCACAGCACTTTCACAAGAAAAAAGAGATGCTGATTTGAAATCCCTTTAGAGGATTGTCCCATATCCTGCAGAGTGCTTTGACCAGGAGTTAAAGGCTTGCCTTTGGGAGTAGGAGGCAGGTCACCCTGAAGGGGTATTGGGGTCAGTACTTTGGCACCTAGAATCATAAATAATCCAGAAATTCTGGGCATCAGCCCAAAGGGCAAAAAGAAAAGTCACACTATCACGATGTGGTGGGTACCACAGCTCTGACAGCAAGTTAGGGTGCTGGCCCACTCTGACCATTTTGTCTTACCTATGAGTAAAAAAATCCAGTGAAAGTGGATCCAAAATCTTTCCTAAGATTGAGTTCTTGTGCTTCACTATCTTTCTAATGAGCTTCTGTAATGAGTTTCTAAGATCTAATGCAAATCTTCTTGCTACACATTTTATTTTGTCCATTGTAGCTACACCATGAAGAACAATTTAATCACCTTTGTCTTCATAGAAAGCTTTTATACAGTGACAGTTTTGTTTAGTCTGCTGAAGAACTACAAGAATGTGAAGCAAATTTCTCCTCAACATCTGAATTTCTAAATCTCTAATGACAGAGTTGCTGATGTTTGGTATTCCTCCTTCCTATTCTTAAAATGTGTACCCCAAACTACACAATGTGCTCCGGGTACTTGTTACCTTCAGGAAAGCCTTCAGGATTTGTGTATCACAGCTGAGGAAAGGATGTTCTTGAAGTACTTATCCTCCCTAAAACCCAAACTAAGGTGACATTTAAGGTATTCTCTCCTTAGTCACCTCTTGCTGATTATTTTACACATCTCAGTGACTCTCTTAATCCCATTCTTAGTCACTAAACTTTCTCCTTGTGGATAGCCGATGGCTTACAGACACAGGGCTAGGGCTGAAGATGTCTCTACAGGTGCCCAACAGTCTCTAGGCTTTAGGGACTTCTGAAAAAAACAAACAAACAAAAAAAACAACTCCAAAGTACAAATGCTGTATAGCAAGGAAGAAAGGTGTAATATCTATGCTACTTTGATTTTTGCAGCTTTCAACTGCAATTTATCAGGCAATTCTTTAACTGCCCTGAAGATATTTCTCCTAGGTACTTTGGGCTAGATCCAACTTCCATTAAAGTGAATCAAAAATCTGATCTATTCCACTGATGGCTCAGGACTTTTAACTATAATAATCACTATATTATAGTAATAATAATATCCTAGTAATTTCTCATAATACAGCAAATTTATAGATATTGACATAATGCTCTCCTCACACTATGGAGAAATTTGTGAAGAAAATTTAAAATAGAGCAGAATTAAGACTACACACATGAAGAAACCAGTCCTCCATCCTTTGCTACACATTTATTTCTGAACCATATGCATCTATATAGCATCGTTTTCTCTACTATACTGGTGTGTCCTCTGCACATGCTGTTTTCTCAAGCAGAGAGTTTTAGTCAGCGTTGCTATTGAGAAGTGCAACACACAGAAGAAACTACTATGGTATGTGGAAAAAGCAGCTGCATAATGAGATGGTATATGTGTCTACAGCTTTGCTAACATGAACTGTAATAATAATAATAATAACAATTTTAGAATTTAAGGTAGTAGCTGCAGTGCCTGGATGGGGAAAAGCATGCCCTCAGCAAGTCTGCAGAAGACGAAACTGGGAGGAATGGCTGATATACCAGAAGGTTGTGCTCTAATCCACAGGGAACTTGACTGGCAGGAGAAATGGACTGACAGGAGCCTCATGAAGTCAAACAGGGAGAATTGCAAAGTCTTACAGCTGGGGAGGAACAATACCCCACACCATTACAGACTGAGAGCCTCCTGGCTGGAAAGCAGCTCTGCAAAAAAGGCCTAGGAGTCCTGGTGGACACCAAGCTGAACATGAGGCAGCAACGTGCCCTTACTGCAAAGAAGGCTAATGGCATCCTGGGCTGTATTAGGCAAAGCACTGCCAGCAAGTCGAGGGAGGTGGTATTTCACCCCTATTCAGCACTGTTGAGGCCTCACCTGGAGTGCCTTGTCCAGTTCTGGGCTCCCCAGTACAAGAGGGATACGGAGCCACTGGAGAGAGACCAGCAAAGGGCCACAAAGAGGATGAAGGGACTGGAGCACCTCTCCTATGAGGAAAGGCTGAGAACTGGGACTGTTTGGTCAGGAGCAGAGAAGGCTCTGGGAGATCTTGTCAATCTATATAACACCTGAAGAGAGGGTTCAAAGAGGAGGGAGCCAGGCTTCATTCAGTGGTGCCCAGGGGCATGAGAAGGTGCAATGTGAGAGGAAGACATCATTGTCTCTGTTTTGGAGGGCATTTCCACAGTCAAAATATGTATAATGAAATTCATAAGGAGCAAAGAAAAGCAGGAGGAGCACCCTTTAAAATGGCTAGGCTACTGCTGTCTAACTATGGGCACATTAAACACCTTGCAAATGTAAAAAAAAATGGTATTGAAAAAATGTGATATTTTTCTCAAGGCCATTTAATGTATCTGTCATCATCATGTGAGCTGCAAAGATGGAGGGCTTAAAGGTTCTGGAAGATGGTCACTGTTCCAGAAGGAGCCACTCAGAATACAGATGTCTTTTAAAGCCGGACTGAAATAAGTGTGTGATTAGTAGAAGATGGGATTGTTGAGGAGATGTATTTCCTTCTAGACTGAGTTAGTGTGAAAAAGACACATCCACAGACATGAAATAATATTTATCGTCCAAATGTAAAGACAGACTTTGCCCTTAGTGGAAACCGATTTCCAGTTACATGTGGGCCAGTATCTTGGCTTTTCAGCTACTATGTGGCTCTCAAACTACTCAAGGCAGCTTCCTCCTGGGAGCTACAATATTGTAAGAAAGGTGAAAGATTGTGGAGGCAGTGAGCCCCTAGGCACTTTCAGTGTTAGCAGTGGTGCATTACCCAAGATCAGATGTTTGTCTACCCTCTTCACCTGCAAAGGAAAGCTGTGTAAATATCATTGTCTTCTGGATTATTTTCTCAGTCACTACCCAGTTTTCCAAGGTATGAGATGTTTCTTCCCATGGATGATCACACAAACACTTCAGCATTCAGGCCATGGAATCAAAAATTTAATCCATCTTTAAAGCAGCTAATACAAAGGGAGTCAATCGATAGCAATATGGTCCTGTGTCTCAGGAGACAGGATGCTCTCTCATGCTCATTCTTATTACATGTTTACCTGGGATGATTCTTCATCCTTTGCTCCTTTGAGCAGCTCTGTCTCTAACAGCCCTTTTAAATCAGAAATTAATCCAACAACTTTGAATCTTAGAACTAAACACTGAACAACTTCTTCTGGTTTAGTAAGCATGAGAGCCTTCAAAATGCAAGTTCACTTTTTTTTAAAAAAAAAAAAAAAAAAAGAGGTGAGGGAAGAACAACACCTCAGGCATATTTTCATTCATGGGGTATTCTGCAGCACAAAAGATTACTGTATCACATTTACTACTTTCACAGTTTTTGCAAGAACAAGAAATTAGATTTCTTTTTTTTTGGTAAGTTCATTTTAAAACAATTTAAAAATCCACAATACCATGAAAATCATGAACACATACACTTTTCTAAAACATGCAGAAAGTTTCTTTTGACATTTTCAAATTGAGTCGCATTGTTGTAGTATAACTTAGCCATTATTTAGAGCTTGATTTATCTTTGCAAATATTAAATATTGACTTTTATTTGCTTAGCATTGACAAAAGAGTCTGATTAAAAATACTTAACTTTTTATACCCATCTCGAACCATTATTTGATTCCATTAAATAATTCTGTGAAGTCTCTCCTTGCCTTCCTGTGCATGTCATTAAACACACCAATAACCAAAAGCACTTCTGGGCTATCACTGAATACCACAAAGTATACTACAGATACTCTGCCATGTTCTAATAGGGTCAGTAAGTTCCCCCATTTCTTCATTCTCAACAGAGACGAATCAGGTTTCTTACTTCAAAGTTTCCTACAGAGAATATAATCAATTAACTCCAGAACCTGGCACATTGTGATATAAAAACTACTGCTTTCATTAGAACGGGAATACAGTTGGTAAGCAGCAGCAGAAATCTACTTGGAGAGACTTCTGACCTCAGGAATTCATCCTTTGAATGAATACTAGGTGACTTTGAAATACAGAAAGAATTCTAAAATGGGCAATAGAACTTGTTTCTTATTTGTAGCATATATAAAAAATAAAATCTTCGGCCTTATCTCTAAAAAGACTCCCATGTCAAATTGTAGTGCAATTTCCATGCAGTCTAGATCTAATAACTTGTCTGCTATAACATCAGTCATTTATATACCACTACCTCCTCACAATGCAAAAACTCAAAATTTTTTCTCCATGCACAAAGCCTTCTCCAGCCTACCCTTTCTTCCTGTACAGACATGCTTTCTGTGTGTCTAGAACAAATGCTGCTGTCCCATGGGCTACAATGTCATCTCCATGAGTTTTTCCATTTTCCCATATGATATAAGCAATTCACACCAAAATCATCAAAAACCACTCATCATCATTCATAATTGAAACACTTATGTGTACAAAAGTGTAATTTCCACTATTTTGACACTACAAATATGGTTAAAGTCTTAATAAAAAGGATATCAAATAATTGCCAAAGCACTGACCTTCCTCCTTCGCCTTTGAAAATGCATCCTTAAGTGTTTTTATGGTTTTTTTTAAGTGATTTTTTATTTAAATATACACACCTATTGCTAAGAAGCCTCCTTCTTCAGCTTCAGACAGTATTTCAGAGGTGAAAGTCTGAGCTTTGAAATTTTCACTGACTCTGAAATTTCCAAACAGTATTAAATAGCATTCACCTGGTGCATGTCCTTTGCAGTATAATAAAGGTTCCAGCTTCACACCTAAAAAACACATAAATAAAAAACAAAAATCTAAACGTGATACAATGTCAGCATCAATAATGATAAAAAGTTGGCAGAAAAAAAGTAGACATTAGAACATTTTTTACAAAACCAATCATAAGATTCCCTAACTAATTAACACTTTCTAAAGTATTATATAGCTAACAAGGACATATTAGTACCATACTAGGGTCAGAACCCACAAAGCCACTGTCATGTACACCTCTCCTGTACAATTAATAGCAAATCAACACCAATACACCTGATTAGTAATTTGCATGAATATTTACTTCAGCGGTTCTTCAGGTCTTCAATCACACTTATATATTAGGTACACACAGTTTTCACAGAAAAATGTTGCAGACAGACAGCATTCTCAAAGTCCGAGTTTTATTGACCTAAGGTATTGATCTGCAAGATCTTCCAAAGACCTGAAAAAGGAAATTGCAAAGTAATTGCAAAATTCAGTTATGCTGGCATATTTAAACCACCCCTACAGAAATGTTTACAAATGAGAAAATCTCCTAAGTCTAGGAGATCTTTCTACTTTCTTTCTACTAGGTCCTCAGAAACATGGAGGTATTGCAGTTTTCCAAAGTGGTTGAACCACTCAACACCCTTTGACCTCATCAGTAGACATGTACATACACCCTTTAAAAATGTATACCAATGTATTTATTTTCATAAGGACTCCTGAAATAGTAGAAACAGGCTGATTCACTGCTAATAATTACACTACTATATGTGCTTATGATACAAGAAATACTAATAACAACAATTTGTTAACAGCTGGTGGAGTGCTCCCCACCTGTTTTCCTACCATGCCTTGGATCTTGAATGCTATCCCAAATGTCCAATGTTAAATAACTAACTAGCTGTGAAGGTAGGGCAAGACTAACAGTCTCATACTGCCAGCCCCTGAAAGCCTTGATGTACCCTCACCACAGCTTAGACATAAATGTGTTCCACAATTGAAAGCCTTCACTCCATTTGATTATGGGAAACAAAAAAAGGACATAACCTAACACTATGATCCAAAGTCAAATTCAAAATGACTTAGTAGAATTAAGCAATTCAACCATCTACTTCATTAAAACTTATCACAGTTGTTTAAAAGCCCCAGGAACAGTCAGGGAGTCTATTCCCAATTTTGGCAGGTAATTTCTACTGCAAAAAGACTGCATTTCATCTCTAAATAACTCATCTCTACAATGAAGCTAATTCAGGTAAAATTAGGAAATGAATGTGAAGTGGAGCTGCCATTCTTCATTTCATGTGTGAACACCCCATTTCAAATTACTTTGGATTAATCTAGTCTCGGTTAAGTTATATTATACCAAAATAGAAAAGTAAGGAGCACAAAAGATCTGAAGACTTGTTAGCATATTCCTGGTGCTTATTAACAGACAAGGCCTTGTTTTGCCCCATAAGCTTCTGTCCACATCATAAACCTTGAACACGGCAACCCTCTGAAAGTTAGAGTAGGTTTTGGAGGTAAGTGGGAGATGATAGTTGGATAACCTACTTGAGGCTGGTAAATTTCTTGAACATTTTGAAGAATTTTAAATTTAAAAAATTGACTTTAACATTTTGAAGAATATCCTTCTATATAGTACACTTTTTGCTATATTGCATAACATTGTTTTGTTACAGTGGACGTTTATTTCTTAAGTACTTTGAAAACAGATGGTTCTGTGGCTTAAATTGCAAAATGTCAGGAAGATATTTGTCATTTTTTTTATTTTGCAAGGCCAAGAGTTTGAGGTATTATTAACATTTCATTTTGAGACCTTTTATTTCGGTTTGGTTTGAAAATACTGTTTGTATGAAGAATCGTACAACATTCTTGAACATTTGATAAATTACACCTTGGCAAAGCTGGAGTTGTGTTTTACTAGATAAATACTAAAATGTTCTGCTTTTCTACGGAATTCTTTTGATCTTAAAAAATAAAATTAAAAAGAAATAAAAAAGATTAATAAAGGGCTCATGGAAGCTGACAGAACACACAAGACCCACCTCAAGGTACACTGTGGAGTCATGTGAAGTTGAACCCTGTCAGCAAGCACTCACTGGCAAAAAAGATTCCAAGCAATGCTTCTGTTGGCTCAGGCACAGCAGCACTTGACTTCCTCTACAAAGTTAGAATTAGTTAGGGTTCTATCATTCAGCATCTTATATTTCCCCCTTGTTAGATCAGGCACTGAATAAGGAAGTAAACACTTCTCCTTGCTTCAAAGTCTCATTTGCCACATACTCTCTCACCTTCCTCACGCAGGAAGCATATTATGTCCCTCTATACGTCCTATCCTTCTAAGTCTTCCAGCCAAGTTGTTCAGCTTTGACCATCGCTGATTCAGGACCCCACCAGAGGGCTTCTCTCACATCCAAAGTGAAAAGAGACAGGGGAAGAGGCTGTACCATTCATTGCCATGTCCACTTCATTGCCATTTGGCCTATAATTTGCTACACCTCATCAAAGTGCAGGCAGTACTACAGTTCCATCCCACCACCTTCTGGTAAAAAGAGAGGGAAGAGGGTTGCAACCTTCATGACAGCTAAGCAGAGGAAAAAGAAATGATACCAGTCCTGCCTAGCTCTTGGAAGAAGAAAGTGGAGTAAGGCTCAGCCTTTCCAAGGTCTGAGGAAGAAACTGGTGGGGCTGCTACTGTGGAAATTAAGACGGTTGTCAGTATAGATTACAGGTGGCAGACACTGATGGTAAAGAGGCCAGAAGAGTGTTTGTGGGTCTGAAAGTCTAAATGGTCCCTAGGAGTAACCTACCACTAACACACCAAGAGTTAAACTGGAAATTACCCCAGCAGTGTTAGCTACATTGTGGATTTCATCTCCTGAATACATTTGTCAAATTAAGAAGTGTTTGGTAGAACAGTAATTATACTGTCAACTCAATGAACTGAAGGAAAAATGGCTTGCAAAAACTCTAAACTGAAGGCATTATGGGAGCAATATTTCGTTTATCAGTCACCTTCCTGATGAGTGAGACAGCTGATGCTGCAGTCTCCTAAGGGAGGCAAAAATTGTCAATATTTGCCAAATGCTATAGACCAAGCCTCATGTTTATAGAAAAGGTTTATCCTATTAATGCAACTAAACAAAAATCTGTTAGCCCTAAAAAGTTTGTTTACTTCATATATGCTAAAATAAAGGAATCTAGACTTCTTTGCTCATTATTGTATAAGAGTATTACTCCATTTGTATAAGGATATTAAAACTTACAGTGCAGAAAAACATTTGTCCCTTTACGTCCTTCTTGTCCTACCTAATTGGGAGTAAAAAGTCAACAACCTTCTAGAGATTGTCTTTGAACTAGTTGAAAAGTCTAAAAAACCCTCCTGTATTCTGAAACAAATCTTCCATCTTGAATATTCATTGCCCTGATATCAAAGAACTGTTTTCCTTCATCCTTAATTATCTCATTTGAACTTTGTTCTTTCTCTTTTCCCTCTGCAGAATGCTTTTGCATTAAAATAAGAGCAAACACTCAAGCTACTTTGCTACTTCAATATAAGCAGTCACAATTATCTCAATGTACCAGCATATTTTAGTACTGTAGTATTTATTCTTAATAATATGTATTGAAGGGCCAAATGTCCCTGGAGTATAACTTATTGCCAGTGTTCGATACTGTCATCTGCTCTCCTTTCATACCACAGTAAAGACTGCCAAGTGCAGGTCCCTCAAGATCAGGAAACTGATATCAGCTAGATTAGCACTCATACTCAAGGCAGGAATGACAGCTTCAAGAGAAATAGTCTGAAATGTCAGAGCCATTATTAATGTTGCACACTGCAAGCAAATGCTCTTTCTTCTCCTAAATGATATTTGCATAAATGCCATGGTTATGTATATGGGGACCCAGTATTACTGGATAAATTATTCATCAGCATAAATCTATTTTACTTACCTGCTTGCAGTCTTCCTGGCTTCTTTGCTCAGAGCAACTATTCGGCAAATACTTAAGCTTTTCAAAATTTTCATTTTGAACCAAACAGAATATGCAAATGCTGCCCTAGGTGATTATGTGGATTGTAACCAACCTTTCCTCATGGGTATTTAAGGTTTTCACAGTGGTCATGAGGAAACATCTGAGATATGAACTTACTTTGCTTCAGAAAAAGTACTGAAATACACCTTAATTTATAGAGCAAATTCATATTAAAATACTATAAAGTACAGATTGTGAAATATTTGATATAGTTTTATTGAATGTCTTCTTCTACAAGTAAAAATGAGACAACAGCTACAAACTTCCATTTTAAGTTTCTGCTCTGTACAGAAGTTAATTCCTTACTTGCTTGGTCCACTATGGATTCTGAAAGGTGTTGAGCTTTCTGGTCCCAGTCAAAGATTAGGAAAAATGACTAACTGAAACCATACTTTTTTTCTTTCCCTATAATGGGAGGTAGTTAGGCTCGTTTCTTAAAGTAACTGAGTAATTGTATTTTCAATTACCCTAACTGAAAATTGTTTTCCACAGACTGTGTTATTGCTTTACAGTCACAGGATTGTACAATTACAAACAATTTTAACTAAGACAAAGATAGGCATTTTACAGTATTGTAAGTTCTCACTAGGAGTTCAATAAAAAAAATAAATAAAATACCTGATTTATTTTCTTGCACATGCACTCTGATAAAATATTATTTTTTTCTTTCATGAATACAGGAAAACGTAGAAAGAATGTGAAATGATCTATCCAGGCAGATCATTACATCTGACCAGATCTCCTTTAAGGGAAGGCTACACATATACACAGGGTCAACACATGTAGGTAGACTGCAGCAAAGTTGAGGAATGAATGGGTAAAACAGAGAATAATGTCTCCATGAGTAGACAACACGCTGACAAAATTTTGTGTCTGACACTGCATACCACTGCATACCACAAAAATTGGTAGGAATTATAATATTTAACAGGATAAGAAGTTACAGAGGTGAAACAGTCTATTATGGAAGAAATCATATGCTGTGCAGAGATAGTCATGGTCGTACCTGTATTAAAGTGTCCTGAAAGAGTCAATAATCATATTGACACATTGCCCAACTGATGGAGTGCACAGATTTCCAAGAGATTTCTACCAGTCCTCACCAAAGTCTCAATTATCTAAATGGATAAAGCCTCAATGGAGACTAGAAATAGAGAAACTGACATGTGTAAGGCTTGACAAAAGGTAAAAAGGAAGTTCCTGTCATGAATTGATGACTAGAGAAAAGTCAGAGGGCAAGAAGCAGAAACAAGTGGTCAGTTTTCACAATGAAAAAGCCACTTCAGGTCCTTCAGGGATCTTCATAAGGACCTAGACTGTCCATAATAATGGACAAATGAACTGGAAAAAATGGAGTAAATCATGAGGTAACAAAATGTACTGATGATACTATTATTTTTCAGGTTGGTCAAATCTACAGCTGACAGTGAGTGACAAACAGGTGGAATTTTGATGGTCTGCTGGTAGAACAAGAAAAAAAAAAAAAGAAATGTGGCAAAACTGATCACAGATACAAAAAGAGGTTAAGCAGATTATGGTCTTCCAGTTTGTAAATTAAATAATTAAGATGCAAAATCTGATAAAAGTCTATAAAATCAAAACCAGCTTGGAATTAGAAAGTAACTATTACTTATTATATTACGTATTACTTATAATACAAAAAGTATTTTTTATATTTTCCCTATTACTTATAATACAAAAACTAGGGGATGTCCAAAGATGTTATCAGATAGCAGGTTTAAAATGAAGAAAAGGGAATACTTTTTTTATCCAACATACTAACTGAATTACAGAACTCACTGCCCACAGGATGCTAGTGAGGCCAGAAGTATAAATCATTTAAAAATGAAATTAGATGATTTCATAGAAGATAGTTCTGATGGCTACTAAACATAATGGACTGAACACAGCCTCAGGCTTAGAAAGCCTCTAAGACACTGATTGTCAAGAGCTAGCTGAGTTTGGAAAAGACCATTCTACACTGTCCCAAATTTTTAATGTTTTTCTGTAATAATATTCTGTGTTATAGTCAAGGCAGGATACTGAGAAGCAGGGGAAATCTCAAATTTGGTTTACTGTGGATGTTTTATCTTCCTGGTGTTTGAGCTACTGTTACTATGTACTATGTATTCCTGCTATGGAGAATACATAGACATTAAAATATCAGCCAGGTTACCTGTAAAATAATGACTGGTATTGAATAATAGATCTTTTCCAGCATGAAATAGTCTAGGCTGAGCATTGCCCATTGCACTGTCAGACTCCTGCCAATGTATCCAGAAAACAAAAGGTGTGCAAAAAGTTAATACTCGAATGAAAGAAAAGGCTTGAACATTTATGTATGTGTTTCATTTTATATACAAGAACAGTTAATCCAATGAGATTATTCATAAACTTCAAGGGTAAGCAGCTGGAGGGGACCCAAGCAAAGCAATGAAAAACTAATAGACGCCAAGGAAACAGTAGCACATGTGTTGCTGTGTGTACATTATTTAAAACATACATTTATAATTTAAGCCCTCATAATAATCTGCAACATTCTAGCCTAGAAAACATGGCATCTGCAATTGTACAAAATGCACATGCGCAAGTGCAAGCAATCACTATTCCCACACATCTAATTTTTCCATTTCTTGGTTAATATTACTGAAAACTAATGCAAAGCCGCTGTCCCTAAGGGGCACTGAGTAACTCAAAATTCATGAAAACAGGCAGCTGAAGACATAAATGGTCCCCTGGAGAAAATATGCAGGCAAATATTTTAGACATTTCAAAGTCTATGTAAGAGAGAATGCACCCACACTAGCAAAAGCTTCAGTTCAAGCTCTATCAGAGTACTGCTCCAGAATAAAATAAAACTGAGGTGTGGATTCTCTGGTGTCCAATAAGACATTAATTACAATCAAAACTTTTCCTGTAGTTAGGAAAATCACAGCAGCTGTCATCAGCTTGGTCTGATGGCTAAGCAGGGAATAGCTCCCATACAGCTGTAATGCAGCTCTGTTACAAAATTAAGCAGACACCAAGCAGGAGCTCTTTGGAAACAAAGTTTAATTAGTTCCAGATTGAATTAATTATTTAATTAGTTCAATGGAATGACTTGATTCTGAAATGTTTTTATATTTGGTGGACACTGTGAAATTTCACTGTTCTGTTGCAATGTGTTTAAATTGTGGGAGGGTAGGTAAGGAATGCATTTGTTATTTTTGTTCACTGTTGTTTCCAGACTATTGGAAAAATGTACCAAATGTAATAAAGTAAAAAAAAAAAAAAAAAAAAAAAAAAAGTTGGCAGTCTCTAGCTTGGATTGACTAAACAGTGAAATTGAATGGGTCTTCTAATCAAAATGACAAATTTATGGATAGTTTATACCTCATGACAAATGTAAGTGATGCTTTTTTGTGAAGTACTGCACTGGAATGAAAGTGTCTGCCCTTTTTACCCACTTATCCTTTGGTGAAAACATTTTGAAAGGTGACAAACTTGAACGGTTTTGACCCTCAAGAGGCAAAGTAACAGAACAATTGTATTTGTAACCCTAATGTATTGAGGATACAAGTTTTACTAGACTTCTGTACCAATAACTTATACGGTCACAGTGTTTGGATTTTGTGCTATTGCCTCATGATTCAATCAGTGTTTTTTACTCAATTAAACATTAGCCATTTATGTGCAATTTTCATATATATTTTGCTGTGTCACTTTGCACTCATATCTTCAACTTTGAAAGACCCATACAAGTTGTTTCTAAAATTTCATTTAGACAATAAATAATTCAAAAAGTCCACATAAACTAGTGTTTAGTAAAGACATTACCATAAATCCAGGTACCTGACTTTCAGCCTATGCTGCTTGTGGTAGAAATAGAGGTGTTGTTGCTGTACAGCACCTGGATTTCCCACTGCCAGTGTTATCTAAATAAGCCTATCTTTATTATAGGATTTGGTGTATAAATCAGTGAGTGGAAAAGCATAGAACCCTTTCAAGCTCTTATTTTCTGGTAGCAGAAAGGGGAACACTTGAGTTCACTAAATATAAAATGTCTGCAACACAGAAAGGATTTTACCAGTGTTATTCTGTATGACTGGCTTTAGACAGCAAACCAGAAGGACATTAGCAACAATGCTAATGATCTGAATTTGAGTAAGTTAACATATGACATCAAATGCAACTTGTACACACTAAGGAAAAAAGCTAGAATGCTTGATGTTATTCAAGCTAATGTGGCCAACAAGTCTGTTCCCACCTATAATAATGACATTGACTTTAATATACTTGAAATAAAGATAACAGAACTGAGGTAACTGTTTAACTACCAAACTGGAAGTTCAGGCTTCTTACAGAAAAGAGGGCCTTGTTTGTGAATATTTTTCTAATTTTAATTCTTACGGATGTACTTGCTCTGATGGAAGCAAAGTAATTACGGCATAATTAACAGCTTCCATGAAGATGCTACATGAAACTAGCTGGGCTTTTTAAGACATCTCTTAGAAAAAAAACAAATGAAGCTTTAAAGGTCTTTGCTAGAGAACCCAGAGCTGTACAGCCTACTCTGTAGGAAAAGTTGCTCATCTTTTGCAGTAACTTTTCCAATAGCAGTATAAAATATGTGTGGAGAAGAAAATTTCCTCCTGAAGAGTGATTTCACAGATATCTCTATTTTCACACAGCAAATGCTGCAGGTGCAACAGACCTTCCAATGGACAGGACTTGAGATTTTCTGATCACAGCACCGGACCATCAGTGTGTCGCTGACTGATTTGGTTCAATGCCATCAGCAGTGTCCACTCACCAGCTGAGATGAACCATGCCAAATCATGGGCAGGGGCCTGGTCTGCACTTCTGTGGGACTAGGATCTTGCTGTCTTCAAAGTCTTCATCCAGATCTTTACCAAGATGCTAACAGGAAGGAAAACAATGGTATTGTGGTGGTTGTTCACAGAATGAGAGAAAGGGAGACTATGAAACATAAAAACAGGAAAATGCTAGCTATAGATGTAAGTGGCATTAGCTGACTGAAAAATATTGCTCAGGCAGTCAAGACCTCTCCCTGCCATAAGAAAGGAAATGGGGTAGGTGGTGCAAGTGTAACCCAGGTTGTGAATCAAGGCATGGCAGAGACAGAAAGGGGTTGGCCCACACTTTTCTGATCTTTGTGCCATAATCTCTAGTTCTACATGAAAATTCTGACAAGAAAAAAGATGAAACTCCCTGTAGTTTTATTTTATTGAACTTACCATTAGCATGCAGGTTTCTAATTATGGGGTGAAACATAAGAGTTAAAGACCAAGAAAAACATATAATGAATCCAAGCTTTCATCAACAAATGCTCCCAAGTCAAAAATGAAGAATTTTGCCCTGGACACCTACCTATTATTTTCTTGTATGCCCTGCCTCAACTCATGCTCATTTCATGCACCCGTGCACTGAAGAGGTCACGTGGGGAAGGCAAATAGTGGGGGACTGAGTTCTTTAAATGCTGCAATTTGGTATGCAAGGTATGAGACGTTATGCCCACTGTAGCAAGTTGTAGCTATGACTAGGAGCAGATCAGACAAATGGCCTAGATCGTATTGATCCTGCCTTGAGAAGGCAAATGACCTACTACCCTTGTGAAGTTTCTTTGGGATCTGAGTAGTTTCTTCCATACCCAGGACTCCATGTGAACAGGGCAATGCAGAACTGCCACTCGCCTTTATTCTAACAAATGATCTTGGCTCCACAAAGTGGAAGCTGGAAACTAATTTATGAACGGATCATGTAATCTGCAAATGCAGGGTCATTATATTTCAGTTAACCATCCTTACACTGAAAATCTACACTTTGTAATTGACCAAAGTTATTCTTTAACAATGCTAGCTGCCTTTGAAAGTATTTGGAGATGTGTCCATCATTCCTTTACCAGCTCTTTCACATGGTGAATTAAATTCACTCTCAACATTTTTGTATTTTATTTCTGCTCTAAATGTATTTGACATGAACCTTTTTGAGTAACTGACAGGATAAGAATTTATAAATATCTATATAGAATAAAATTTATTTTAAGCCACACAACTGTCAGATGTGCTCATCTCCTAGATACAACGTCCACACAAATTATGTATTTGTATAGATTCCCGACTCTTTATGAATTTTTAAAAAATGGATTAGATATCCAGCAGAAGCTTATAGTGTTTTAAGAGTGCTTTGCATCACGTTGGTGTATTGATTGTAAATATAAATCCACATTAATCTGAAGTAATTGACTATCTACATTAATAATAATGTTCAATTTTCATGAGGGAAGAGGATGGTTCTTGTGCCAAGACAAATGAAATTTATTACTAGAGACTACAAAGGTAGAGATGAAAATCACTATTAAAAAGTATGAAGAGGCTTTTGAAAGAATATCTATTGTAGTTGCTCTAGGTAACTCCTCAAGAAAGCTGTGTTTATGCAGAAAAATTCAAGCACAGGAGAACATAAAAAGGCCAATGGGGCTGGCTTCACAAGCTAATTTGCTTCATATGTATTTATCAAGATACTTACTGACTTCTTGGTCAACATATCTCTCTACTGTGCTTTCTCCCCTGAACTTTTATAAGACATACTACATAGAGTTACTGTTTTTAACACAATTGTCAAAATCCTGAGCTTAGCCTTCAAAAGCTTCCAGCTCTCTGAAGATTAACAAATGTTTGTATGCCTAGACTTGAATAAGCTTTTTTTTTCTTTTTCATTTTTTACAACATTTTTTTGTACTTTACTACTGTCTTTGGGATTTTACCTCCATAAAGAAAACTGTATGACACTGAATGGATTTTATCTGGATAACAAAGCGAGGAATCCATCACGCTGTTAATTAAATATGGCTTCAATTCATTAATGCATTATTATGCGCTTTGCTGAACACAAAGCTAAACTCTTATTATGTAAGTTAACTTACTTGAGGTCCTACTTTTTAACTCATACATACATCAAAATTAACATTTGTAAAATTCTTCATAGAAGTACTTCCTACATATGTTTTATGTTTCAAAACATGCTTTTAAATTTCATCCATAAACCAGCATCTGGTTACTCTTCTATGAAAAGCAGGTATGCAGCTTCTGTTTAAAGGAAAGCTTTAGCTGGAATGGTGGCATGCTGTGCTATCATTTATCCAAATGATGGTCACGACTACATTTTGAGGATGATAAACCACAATGCTCTGTATAAACTTGGCAAATTTGAGCTTTAGTCAAATAAAATCTCAAATAAACTCCTTCTTCCTTCTAAGAAAAGAATAGTACTGCTTTTTCTAAATTGAGTAATTACATTATACCACTAGAGAAACCAATGATGTTTGAGTTTTAGTGTTCTTTACCAGAACCGATTAGATCTTAAGTCATCCTCTGTCTGACCATCCATATACCCTGAAGTTGGTACAGCACTTTTTTAATGGGATCCCAAAAGGAATTCAGGAGAAAAGTAGATCTGCAAAAACATTTTAGCCGATGTCTCTCCACCATGTATTTCTATGCTTCTACTTTAAAACTGAGATTTTTTAAAAAAACTTTAAAACTCAAGCCATACATCACCGAATAGCCCTTCTGCATGAAACTATTATCTCTATTGCCTCTTGCAGTTTTCAGTACAACTTAACTACTTTTATGCTTCACTGCACAGTGAATTTTATTGGCATAGCTATCAAAATGTGAATAAGTTGCCCTAACTAGGAGTCAGGTAATCTATAAATGTCAGCGGGAAAGCACGCCTGAGAAAAGTATATCATTAATACCATGAAAAGTAATGATTGTTTGGAATTAGTTTTTTGAAGACAGCTCAGAAACCTTGCTACACAGCCAGGTCACTGAAGAATGTTTTTTCATGATTTCCATTTTATACTCTGTAACCTCATCTCAGATGTTAAAAAAGCAGACCAGAGCCTTAAAGCTATGAAGAATACTTATGGAAATGAACTAAGAGTTAAGTGAGAAAACCATGCCTGGCCGAAATCTCAAACAGGAACAGCCATAGCAATGTAAATCTCATTTCAATAAAATGGTAAATTATGTTTTTCAACCCATAGGGACCCTCTGCAGCTCTGAGGGATTATTCTGCATGTTTTATTTTCCTTCCTTCTTTTTGTTTCATAACATTGTCAAGTAAGGAACAAGGGGAAAGATGCTCTGGCAAACAGTGTTTTATAAGGGTGTGGTTCTTGCTGGGAATTTGAAATGTGAGAATAAAGGTACAGCATCCAGAGTACGTCAGCGTACAGAACACACTGAATTCCCATCCGTCTTGAGCAGAGAAAGTGGATCATTCTCTGTGCCTTATCCCAGTTAGCAGGACCTGGTCAATGTGCTTGGTTTTAATAACTGAATGCAGGTGGCAGGCCCTTCAGACCACCGGTAGGTTTACTTGTCCTGTCCAGCCCCATCTGGGACTCCCACCTCCCACAGATGCCAGTGCCCCAGGTGAACTGGCCCCAGCCCCTGCCTGAGCCCTTTGCCCTGTCCTGTCCCTGATGTTCTTCTCTTGGACCTGCTTTGTCACCTTGTATTTGCCTGATGACAATGGGGCTGCTGCTGGAACCTGCTATTTTCACAGTCCTGCTCTACTGTCCCAGTGCCGTGCCAGAGAGGGAAATGCCCATGCCAGGGTCACCTTCAGCTCCCGGGTTGCCCTTCCTAGGGCAGCAGCCCCACTGCTGCTGCTGGCAGTAGGATTTTTTCCTTCCTTAGCAGAAGGCAACAAATTTGTCTCTTGTACACTGACTTAGCCCAGCAATTATCAGATTTGTAAGACTGTGTTTTAAATGCTTATTCATTTAAATGTTTAAATGTTTATTCATTAAAAATAGTTACAGACACCATTGGTAGTATCTTCATTTCTGAGGACAGAAAGATGCCTGAACCTGGTGACTGTCCTGCTGTTGCAGTAATGACTGCTCTGAAGCCCACCAAAATCAAATGAAATCTTGTTACTGACTAAATGGGTTTTGGATCAAGCCCCAACGTAATCAGTCTGATGTATATACTAATGCACATCGGTAGATCCAAAGGAGTATAAGGACTCATCATAAATATCGTTTCCAAAACTGTTGAATTGCTTTTTCCGAGAACAGTGTGTCTGAGAAACAATAAAGATTAGAAGCAGAGAGATTTATCCTATTCGGATGTGCTACTACATCTGGATACAGTAAGAAAAAGTGTATTTTCATATGGAAGTTTGCAGGAAAGACAGGGCATGGAAAGGAACAGAAATAATTAATATTTGGCTAAGACGATTTCCTGGTGAATACTTCACTTGTAAAGAAGTCCTTTGTAGACCACTGTGAGCCTTGGGCATGGGGTGCACAGCTTTCAGGAATATCTGCAATTAATCAACCTTGACAGATGCAGAGAAATCCAAGTTAACTTTTTATTTAAATTTGTTTGTGGCTCTGGTAACAAGAAGTTTGATTTGTTCTGGTTTATGTGTGTATGACACATTCATGGGTGAGATTAGGTGAGGTAGGGAAGGCTGACAGGATGCTTGATGCAGGAATGGGAAATTGGTCCTGGACCATTGTTAGTGTGTCCTTGCTGGCTGGGCAAATTACTGCCTCACTGTTGGCTCTGAGTCATGAATTGTCAGGATTTTGGCTTACAGTATTGTAGCTAAGGTGGAACTGAAATCTCATAGCTCAAATCACCTGCTTAGCCTCTAGGAAACTGTTGCAGCGTGGCCTTTTCTATTCAGTAATAATAATCCCAGCAAGAAGGCTTATTAATGCAGAACCTCTTAATGGCAGGTTCTGAGTAGGATTAAATTTGAGTCAATTGGAGAGTTTCAAATTGCAGAACAGAGGGATTTCCTATCATAGAACTGAGTTGTGTATGCGTCTTCATACATGCTTACACATGTATAGTGGTACTTACCTGCTCTCAGCTAAACCTTAGCTTTGTGTATGAAATGTGTTATTTTTTTGCATGAGTCATCTAAAAAGAACCTTCTAATCCTTAAAAAGTATATGTTTCAGAAGATGAAAGGAGAAAAAAAAAAAAAAGAACAGAAATAATACCAGAAGAAAAGCAAAAGGGAGAAACAGAGCAAGGAAACAGATGACAAAATAACACGTAATTAGGCAAGAAGCTCTGTGTAGGCACTGCAGATGCTTTTTACCTACTGTAAGAATCATCCTTCAAATATTAAATATATCAATATACAACCAAGCACGGAGACATAAAAATTGGCTTTCCACATTCCTGTAGAGGAAGATTCTAGATCCTACCAAGTCTTCTTTCCATTCCATTCAAGTCAGTATTGTAGTAGAGTAACTGGAGGGAAAAAAAATTATTTTGCAAGTCACCTCCAAAACAGGTTGGTCTTTTCTCCCCGGTGTAATCTAATGATAGAGAAAAGACTATGAAATGTATAGTAAATGTAAAAAAATAAAAATAAATGAGTGCTGCAGGTAATTCTATGACCAGCTGCACCAACACTGTGCTATGATTAATTCTGTGCTACGATTCTGTGAACGCGGTCCTGCTACACTCTAAGAGAGGACGGATGAACCAAGAATGAAACAATTCAAGAACAATAGTGAACTACATTTTTTTCTGTTTCTTATTAAAACGTTCAACATTAAATTTGCCATTATACCTTTTATGCATATACTCACAGTGGTTGCTTAATGTAGCATTTGAGAATGCATTAAAGGATATTGCACAAGTAATTTAATCTCTATAATATTTTTTTGCAACGTAATTTGGTTTAAGAGGAGCTACGAAGAAAACAGTTACATCACAGGACAGGACCTTCCAAGGGCTATCAGCATATACCTCAGCTCAGAAGCAAATCCAGAGGAATCTCTTACCAGAGCCTAGACAACTGCTTCCTATTTTTTTGCTCAGTTGTATCTAACAGGTAGAAATTATTACATTACCATGTAAGTTATCAAAACCTTTTCCTTCTTTTCCAAAATATTTCCAAACATGAAAACTGTAGTTTATCTTTCAGAACAACGACTGTGCTTTAAGAGCGCACGCTTGCTGTGGTTTAACCCGGCCGGCAGCTCAGCACCACGCAGCCGTTCACTCACTCCTCCCATGGGATGGGGGAGAGAATCAGAAAAAAGGTAAAAACTTGTGGGTTGTGATAAAGACGGTTTAATAGGACAGAAAAGGAAAACAATGATGATGGTGATGATGATAAAGGAATATACAAAATAAGTGGTGCACAATGCAACTGCTCGCCACCCTCTGACTGATGCCCAGCTCCTGAACAGCAGGAGTCCCTGCTCAAAATGCTCCTATGAAAACTGAGGCAAAATGACTTACACTTGGATCAAACTGTGAAAAACAAAGTTTGGAAGAGAGTGTCATGCTCTTTTCCCAAGATGAGCTGTTGTGCATATATACTCTTTAAAGAGAAGTGATGAAACGTGTCCTTGTGCCTTGTACTGATAAAATACATCCCAAACCTGATGCTTAGAGGAACTTTGCTTTCCCACAGTGGGGATGAAAATTCTTTAAGAGCTTTAAGAATCACAGCTGTTTTTCCAAATACATGGAAAAAAAATATTTTCTAGTTTCTTTTCTATCTTTTTCCCACTCACCTAGACAATATGCGTACTAGCTATAACAGATGGCAATTCTCCCTAACAAAGCATCTGCACAGTTCTACTCGAGTTCATTTCACTCGATGCCAGTAAAGCACCACGTACATTTATGGCACCAATCCCTTCTTCTAATATTTGCAACAGCTTATTTTTTTTTAATGCCCAACTTCTCCGTGCAGCCACAAGTTATTCCAGCAGGAAAAGGCTGGTACAGGCTGCCGCGCACGGCACACGCTGCGGGGCGGGGATGGAGATCCACGGGGCGGGGGGATCCGCGGGGCGGGGACGGGGATCCGCGGGGTGGGAGATCTACGGGGAGGGGATGGGCGATCCGCAGCCGGGTCCCGGCGCCCAAACGGGCGGCTCTGGGGCCGGGGCCGCGGCTCTCAGCGATGTCCGCCCCGAGCCCCGGGGCTGCGCAGGCCGGCGCGGCCGGGAGGCGGCGGCGGCGGCGGAGGAGGAGGCTGAGGCAGGTCGGGGACCATGTCCTCGCTGGTGAAGGAGGACCTGGCCAAGCGGCTCTTCGGACCCCGGCGGTTGCGGCTGCAGGAGTTCATCGAGGTGGAGGGCTCGGGAGCGGGGCGCTGCTACCTGTGCGCTGCAGGTACCCGGGGGTGCATGGGGCCGGGGGGTGCATGGGGCCGGGGGACCCCCATGGGGCTGGGGGATCTCCATGGGGTCAGGGGATCTGCTGTGTGCTTAGGAGAGGTGTCGTAAGAAAGCATAACGGGTACCTCGGTGGTTTTAGTGGGATTTGGGGAGCTTTAGCATGATCCCTCGTTGGGTTGTGAAGTCCTCACGCTGTCCCAGTTGCCGAAGTAACTGTGGTTTAACTGGATCGGGAATAGCGAGACCTGTGATTAAAACAAGAGTGTTGGGATAAAATTAATTAGCTGTTAGCTTAACAGGCTGTTCGCTAAATCTGATTTCAAGTGCATGTGTTTCTGAACGTTTTTAGAACATAGTTTCAGAGAAGCCTGAAGCCTTTTTATTACTATTTTTGCAACACTGGAAAAGAGGAGTACTCTCATCCATAAATAGTTAGGTTGAAGTGAATGCTTTTTGCAGTCAAAACACACATAGCAGGTAGAAATAATGTATGTATTGAGACTTTTCTTGGTGATACGAGGTGATGCCAACCGTATCTGTGGTCCTCATGTTTGTAAACAACTGAAGTCTTTAGAATAATTTCATTGTACAGATTACTGGAAATATTGAGCAAGCTTTGCTCCCTGCACCCATGTAATTTTATTAGAAGAGACTTTGCACTTTAAAACTGTAAAAATAGTTTTAAGAAATGGATTCCTGAGCATTGTAGAGCTTCTAAATGTACAAGAATAGCAACCTGATTCATAGTTTATAAAACAATTTGGTAGAAGGATGTTTAGATGTGAGTGGCAGAACTAACAGTTCACTGTTGTGAAACTTCCAAAGAGGAGAAATTACGCGCTCTACCTTCAATATCTTTACTAAACATTTCTTTTTAAAGTAGAGAAGAACAAGCTACTAAGAAAGCCTCTAATCAGATTAACTGATTGGATGTCACTGAAGACATAAAGGAAAATTTATGTAGAGTATTAACAGTGGGATCTCTCCAGTATCCAATATTAAATATACAGATAAAATATATGGATACTCTTAATATATTCAGGCATAGTCAAGTAAGCGGTGAGCAGAGTGGACACCTGATGCTGAAAGATGGTCTCTATCCATCTGCCAGCAGCTACTGTAATCTGCTGTGATTCTCTGGAGCAAACCACGTTCTCTAAAATCTTACCCCCACAATACATCCTGAGTATGCTCCTGTGAATTTCAACTTACCGTAACTAAGAAAAATCAGTCAGACTATATAGAGGCAAAACTTTAGAAGTTTATACTATACATTTTGAAATCTATATTAAAATAAAATCTCGGTGTGGATAACTGATCAATCTTATGTGTGTGCCATACGCCCAACCTTATTTCCCTTCCTTTTTCACAGAACTCTCAGTTCTTGTATAAATAAAATAGTTCTTTTTGCTAAACGCTTTATAAACCCTGGAAGAACATAAAGCTGAAATGCAGCCGTGATCAGGAGTTTTCACAGCTCTGTATTGGTATGCCTGAGAAGGGCGGCAGGGCTAACATCCTATCATCCAGTTGAATAGAGAGACTCTAAAAATGCTTTCTGCTTCATTGTGCTTATTGGAGCAGTTTCTTAACACACCTGTTCTCTATCCTTATTTCATACAATCTCTGTTCCTACAACAGGGGTGGAGAAGTGGCAGTCTGTGGGTCCTGGAGGTACCTAGGATGTCCATTAGTATTTCTGAAAGGACTCTGAGCTTTTGGGGTTGGATTTGTTTTCTTTCAGCGCTGAGGGAGACCACATACTCCTTCACAGGAAAGCAAACAAAATGGGAGAAACTGGAAGTAAGAAGAGAACTTCCTAAGAGTAGCCTAACAGATGTGCTTGCAAATGAAAACCACTGTACCTTCTCCATAGAGATAATACACCAGTGGTCCTGTGATTAAAAATCATTGAGTAATCATGACTGATAGGACCAGAAAGATGTAAAAGCAAGTGGTCGGTTTTTCCCAGCAGGCTGTCTGGGAAGCTATAGGCTGAGAGAATTACAATCAGTTTATATATTTTCCTTTATTTTTCTCTGCAGTGGGAAAAAGCTACATCTCCAACATAATCCTTCATTTGTCATTATTTTGTAGCCATCTTATAAACAAGTGAGAAGTCAAGGACATGGTAACTGGAATAAAACAGTCAAGTTTCAGAAGGGATTTTTCAAAAACTCAGGCAGCATTTAAAACTAAATAATTTTGGTCCTTCACCTGTAGCATCACGTTATGATGTCAAAATGTTCCTGCCAAAATGTAGGTGACATCTTGCATTTACTTACCTTGGGCTACAAGATGGCTTGGGGAAGTTGGTCTGCCCTGCAGTTGTTATGCTGGATGTACAGATGTTTCAGGCTCCAGTGCTTTTCACCCTAATTATTGTGTGTTATAGAAGTCTGATCTCCTACACAGCACTCAATGTAATCAATTAATAATGGTAGTTATTATAAATAATGTCCTCATGCTCTTTTCATTCTAATTTCCTGCCTGAATTGGAAAATAGTAATTTCTACAAAGATACCACTGGGCAACTTGAAGTTTTAAGAACTATTTTCAATGTTGCTTCTGTTAAGTGATGTAGTTACATATTTTATAAGGAAATAAGAGTTTTGTTTAAAAAGTAATGGCTATATAAAAGAACCCCAGAACAGGTATAGCACAAGTCATGTAAATGCAGAGCCTTTGTAGTGATTCTGCAATTTTTTGACTCCAGCACCCCAGAAAGATTCCCCCTCAAAGTAGGTAGGATAAGTGGATTATCCACATAGATCCAGTGCCAGGATTGGCCTTCATTGCACTGCTAGCGAATTCAAATGAAAGGCTTTTGCACAACCAAGACTGTCTTTTCACAGGAGGGGGAAGGTAAATCCTCAATCTACTAAATGCTGAGAGGTTTCATAGGCTGAGAACACTGTGCTATTTCTACTAATTGCAAAATAAAACTATTAAGTCCAGCATAGCACTATACAGCCCTGCACATCCTCATTTAAATTATTATTTAAAATGCAGTGTAAGTCTATTATCAGAACTCCTGGGAAGTATGTGTTTGCATATCTAAACTATTTTTGTCTTGCAGTGACTAAAAGTGAAGAAGTAGAAATATGTATGGTAAAACACATTCGAGTAGATCGAGAGGAGAAATATGAAGTAGTTGAAAAGTGGTTTCTGAAAGATCTGGAGATGATTGATGGAAAAGAAGCGGATACTGTAAGTGTTATCTATTATTAAATACATGTATTAGAATATACTTTTCTTGTGTTGCAATTTGGAATACAAGTATTGAAATGCAATTGGAGTGCATTATCTGAAAAAACATCTGTTTAAAAAACAAAACAACAACAACAAAAACCTCCAATGAATTTTGTGTCTATTGTGTGGGAGAGGGTACAGATTACATTTGCACTTTTTGGGCAGGGGCAGGAGAGATTTTGTTTGTGTGTTTGTTGTAATATTCATCTTTCCTGTTGAGATCTGAAGGACAAGCTGGATGCTTTCTAATTTGCTCATGATAACTGGGAATAAAAGTTCTCCACTGCAGCTCCCAGTATAAATTTGGATTAATCCCATTTAATGTGTATTAGAAAATAATATTTAGTTAAGTATTTTTATGGAGACTATGCCCCTGCCGCTTGAATTTATGAACCTGTTCTTTGTGTGGCAAAGAGGATTTGTGTCAATGTGTAAAAAAACGCCTAAGTGCATCGTTTGGTGTACCAGCTTAGGAAACTGTTCCTCTTCCGTTTAACTTACATCTCACTCCCATTGCTTGGATCAATTAAATATTTGTGTTTGGCTAGATTTGTGTGATCATACTGCTAAAAACTTCAGCTAAATTTGCGTGATCTTACAGGTAAAAACCAAAACAAAACTCATAATCTCTCAGATACAATTACAGAAGGGTAAAATGAGGCTGACGTAGTACAACAGAAAGCAACACCAAAAGTAATATTAAAGTAGTATTATTTTATAGAAGGTAGAATAATTTGCTGAGGAGAATATCTTACTGTAGGTAAGATATTTTAACAGTCATCCATGCATAAAAATGTAGTACAGGGAAAGATTACTTTTTTTTTTTTTACCCCAAAAGAGCTTTCAAATGAACATAAAATAGAATTAAGATTATTCTGATATCAAGAGCCCACAAGAAAGGTTTCACAGTCTTGATCTTAGGAAAATGAGAGCCAGATGAGCTCTCTAGTAGTTTGTGGTCCTCTGCACATTGTCCTGAAGTCTGAAACTAGGAACCTGGGAGATGGCGGAGGTGAGCTCTGGTTCAAAGTAGCTAAAACTAATAATCTTTTATGTCCTCTCTCCAAATTATCTTGTATCTGCAAATAATGTCCCTTCCCCAGCCAAGGCAGACAGATTTCTTTATCACTTGTGTACATTAATTTATTTCAGCCTTTTTTTTGAAGTGTTTTGTACTAAAATACCCTTCAAAGATGATTCAGCCATCCAGAACTTGGATGATCAAAATCTTATTTTTGGTTATAGAAAAGCCTAAATGAACTTTAAACTCCTGATTAGAGGGTGATTGACACTGCTATAAATACACATAATATTGCTATTCATATCTAGAGAATTTAATAGAACTTAGCTGCTGCTAGTATTAATTGTGCCAAGGAGCCTGAAAGCACACAGAATAACAATTTAGGCAGGAAGGGGAATCAATATTCTTCTTCTGACAGGTATATATAGTTATAGTCCAAGGCAAGTGCTTTTCATATAGTGTTTTAGGCAACATGACAAATCAGTTCATTTCAAAACAACCTTGTATAATCCCAATAAAGTGCAGGATATCATTTGGCCAAACTCTGAAAGTTTCACTCAGGCAAAATTCCTAATGGCAAAGAATAGCAGCTAATTATAAACTGCCACTTTGTAAAGTTTTAAAAGACCCTTTAGTATGAATGGCAAAAATACGTAAAGTGCATAGCTAATACTTCTTAGTATCCATCAAACTGAGAAAAAGGCCTGGAGGCATCTGAGCAGAGAACAACTGCCATTCTAATGTTTGTAATGCAAGTAATAACTTTGTTCTCTCTCCATTTTTTAGGATAATCCATATTTTGATATGCACTTCCACAAAGTCTACAGTTTGGAGGCATATAGTTGTGCATCTAAATATACCTTTGCTCGAACGCTAAACAAACTGAATGAAATGTATCTTAAAAAGGACTTGAAGATTGTGAACTTTGATGACACCTACCTAAATGATGATTCAATCTGGTCATCCAACAATAGGGATTGCTTAGTACTTATGAGGATATGCTTCTATGCTTCCAACCTTTTATGTCTCTCACTTTGTCCTTTGTCCTGAAGATGCATTTTGTAACATTAAACGTGACTGGTTGACTTTCACTGACCACTATTTTGTAAATCATCGGCTGAAAAAGGCAGCAAGTGATGTGCAGCATCTGCTTCTTAATTTATGTGTATAAGTCCAAAATGGAACATACTTTTTAGATATATAAATGAATGGTCAATTGTTTATGTTAGCAGGGCCTTACTGGCAAGTACAAATATATGTGACTATCAGTAAAGGAACAGTGATTCTTATGTAAGCAGAATTCAGCATTTGCTCATTGTTTATGGAGATATAAATTATTATTCTTGAATTACAAGAAATATTTTTAAAATATTTTAAGAGCATTAACAGTTCATATAACTGCTGGAAGTAGAAAAATAAAGCAAACAAACGAGTTCTGTACAAGAACGATGCACATTTCAAATGTGTTGAAATACAGAACTCTGTTAAAGAGATCACACCTACACAGATACATGAATCAAATACTGATGAATTGGAGTTTTGCATTCAGGTACCGGGGACCAGCTTTTCACCTACGAATTGTAATTATTTCCCCCCCCCCAGAACATCTAATATTCCCTTTGACCTTTCCATTTTTGGTGATACTGTCATAGAAACATAAAATGGATGTTCTTAAGCAGAACTGTTTTTTGTCAGACCTTTCAGGCCTTTTTTCTTTTATATCATTAATGTCTTCTTTCTTGCAATTTATTGTTTTATGTGCACGAGCAGACCTGGTTATGGAACAGAAACTGATTGTTTATGTCTCTTCTCTGCCTCAGGACCAAGAGGTAACAAAATACTACTGGATGTCCTATGTAAACAGTAGTTGTTGGCAATTAGTTACAGTTTCTTTATGGGCAAGTGATAGACTTTTCAAAATTCATAGAATTACGAGAGTAATTTTCAGCAGTTTCTAGCTATGTGTTAGCATATTCAGTGCACTACTTAAATGTGTATTAGTACTTCCAGTTGCATTTAATGTGGGGTGGATTCTACTGACTGGTTGGAAAGATCTCACCCATAACAACAACAACAAAAACCAACAGCTGACAGTATTATATTACAGTAGAAACAGAAGATGAATTAAAACTGTATTGACCAAGAGCTGCAGAGGAACAACACTGCCAAAAAGCAGCATGGTGATATTGCTCTGTGTCAGTCAGCTAAGCTAGCTGGCTGCTTCTCCCATTGTCAACAGAGAAAGAAATGCCAAACCAGAAAGTGATTCTTAGAAACTTTGGGTCAGAACTTCCAGCAGGAGAAAACTTTTCTCTTTCGGCAGCCTAGAGAGTACAGAGAAACTAGTTCTGGACTAAGCCAGCTAAGTATCTAAAGTTGATGAATGTAAATAGCTCCAGAAAATCACAAGCTGGTTACTGCCTTCTCCGAGTACCTGCCATTGTAAAGTGGGCAAGGATACCATGACATGGACTTCACTGTTGCCTTTCACATGGACTCCCACTTTTAAAAACATTCATGTAAATGTACTTCAGATTCAAAACTGAAATAAAATCACGTGAGAATATATTTGAAAAAAATGTATAAAATGTACAGCTTTCTAATTTACTTTTTAAATGTTAACCTAGTGCTTGTATATAGAAAGCCCATATATTTGATTACCTAATCTTAAGAAGCTATATATTTATTCTAGGCATATGATGTAAATTGCATACATTCTCACACAAAATACTTATGTATATCTTGCCCATTATGAAGGTAGTTTCTATGGATTGACACAAATCTGCAATTTCAAAGGACTTCAGTCTTTTGTCACCTAAATATTGTTAGAGAGTGACTATATTTATAGTCACTGTTTATGAAATTCAGTTGTTCTTTGCAGAATGTCTTTGGTACAATCCAGTCCAACTAAGGGTGTTTTAACATTTGATCCATTGCTACAACAAGTATTTGCCCAACAACAGGCTCCACAGAAACATTTTTAAGAGCAAGTATAATTCAAAATACTGTTATATATGACACATTGTCTTATTTGAGCTGTGTATTATTGTAAAGATCACAGTATTTTCTGTAATGTTTACAAGTTCTTTGCTTAACAGGTGCAAGAATTTCTTCTCTGGGTGGAAAAGCTCCCATTGTTCATCTTGTAATTGGAATAAAAAATACAGAACCTCTAATAAAAAAAAACACACCTCACTTTTTTTTGAAATAAAGTACAGGTGGTGACTTCCTGGCCGATAATGGTCCTGTATCATGTCCGAAACTGATTAGCTAAAACTGATGTCAGAAACCGATTAGCTAAAAATGACTATAATGTTCAAACATATTTAATGGACTTGTGTAAGTAGTTCATACTTTCTATTCTCGTTACTGTATAAACATGAAACTGATCACATCAGAAGATAAATAAGCTTGCATTTTATGTGGAATAATATACAACTCAAATCTTTTTGGCATTTCTTCTGTCCAATAACATCATATTTCAGATATTCTTTACTAAGTGATCAGAAAGGAGAAAAAGGAACACTATCTATGTAAATGATTTTGGGTAGTATCAAAATGAAAAATATTGAAAGAGATCTTTGTGGACCTAATCCAGGGCCTTTTTTGCATTTCCACAGTTCTTCATAAAGTGCCAAATATCAAGGCACTTTGCAAGTGCTAGACTGACCTAGTCACGCTATGGAAAGTCTTTGTCCCCAAGTGCAGGAGACTGTCACTTTGTGGTTAGCACAGCACAGCTGTACCACAGGAGATAAAGACCATGCTAAATTATAAATGGAAAAGACCTGACAGGCTAAATAGCCCATCTTTCAATTATGGCAAAATTGTTTCCTACATCACATTTCCTGACATTGGATATACAGAATGCAGTTTGAAATATAATATCTGGGGATTCATCTGCTTCTCCTGGAAGACTTTCCCAAAATTGATTAGGAAGAAACTTTCAGGAGTAAAGGATTATCACAAATGCAGTTGTAGCATTCTTATAAAAGGTTTCAACCAAACTGTGAAGTGAATTAATACTTGAGACTGTGGATATAAAGTGGACTTCACGTTCAGAACACAGGAATTGTTACCAGACATATCTGTTCCAGAGGGAAAAAAGAAAAAAAGAAAAAAGAAAAAAAAAAAGGCAACCTGAAAATGAAGATAATGAGCAAAGGAGACTTCATGCTCACTTGTTTAAGAGGCAGAGAGAGAACATGGAGAACATGGCCTGTCATAAAAGACTTACGATGTTCTTTGTACTGTGTATTATTGTTTTAGTTCTTTAACCAATATCAGAATTAAAAACACAGAGAACCTGTGACAAAAGAATTCAAGCATTTGAATTCAAGCATACAAATATGTAGCATTTGTCAATATCCTACTTATCTTCTTTTTCCATACTTAAAAAATAAGATCCCTACAGCTCCGTGCTACAAAAAACATTTAATATCATTCAGATAAGATTGTTCTGTATCAACAAAAAATACACTGGTGAGGCTCCACTGGAGTTAATGGATTTCAGATAATTTTTACCATCTAAGACACATGACCTTATATTTAAAACAGACAGACACTTGTATGTTCATCTTTCACTCATTACTAATCTTTTCCAGCATCTTAAGTTAAACAAATAGATAGTATGAGCAGTTACTTTTCATTAAGTTGGTGACTTAACTTTCTATTCCTTCCTGCCCACGGCTGACAGGTCTAAAACCAGTAAAGCGCAGTCTATGATCAAGGCAGATTTTTAAAAAAGATTTTTGGGAAGTGAAGCAGACCAGGGAGGGGAACATATTCTGAACTGTGCCTCCTGTGTTCTTTCTTTCTTGTTCTCCTTTGTATATTGGAGTCAAACATACCCACGTCTTCCCAGCGAAAGCCTATACTACTTCTTTCCTTGTCATCTACCTATTCCCCAATGTTTTCAGTCACTCTCAGGATATAAATTTATCTTTTCCCTGTAAAACGGGGGATTTTATTACATAATTAGTAATATGCAACTTCAGAATAATTTCTTCTGAGTTAAAGTTAGGATTGGAAAAGAAAGGCCCTTTCTCAAAGCATCTGTGGAAGCTGAAATAGGAGGGGAGAGAATGGCACTGTGCATCCTGTAAGATGATCTCGTGTCTGTTTTAACATGTGTAAACACATGTAGCATTAACAAACAATGCTTTGTTTCTTTTTCTGCCCTGAAGCAGAATTAACAGATAAAGACAGACAACTAGAAGGGCTTTGACTAATAACAAAAGCTTTATGAAACCCTATCCAATTTTTTATGGCGGCCTTGTCCAGTCTTTATAGATCTAGAGAGAGACAGTTACATTTTGTGGTGAAACAGAGAAATTACCAAACTGAAACTTCTCTTTTAACCTTGGCCCTCATGAATGATGTATTACAGAATTACACAGCATGCTGTTTTATCAGTCTGAAAATAGAACTACGTTCAGCAAGACAGCATTGGTCAGTAATGGTTAAATATTTTCCACCAAGTAGAAATATAATATAGGAAAAATGAGATCACAATTTTACGTGCTAAAAGGCCACATTTTGGCAAGTCATATAATTAACTTGAAAAAGATGTTTTCTGTTTTTCCTAATTGGTAATGACCTGGCTAATATATTTTATCAACCCTACCTTCAAGGCATACTGATGTATTACTGTGAATAAATCATACAGTTTGAGTAATCTGTAATGATTTCAGCCTTAACTGTGCATGTAAGCCTTAAAAAATACTGTATTAATTTACATGAATAATACTAAAGATGGATGAAGTATATTGATCATGTGGAGAACCTCCATAATGGCAAAGTTTGAACTGGAATTCACCAAATTCAACAGTGGCCAAGGCCGGGTGTGGATGTCATTTCTCTGGGTGAGATTCCAAATCCTGGATGTCACAACTACTAGTCAGAGTAACTTCTTCCTCAGAGAAGTGTGGTGTGGTGGGCACCAAAGACTCTCACTTAAGGATGCTTCTGCTTAGGGATAAAGGCAAACTGAGTATTTTTCACAGAAGATATATTAATCTGGTGCTGTGGCCTGAGTCATGACAGCTCCCTTGCAGCTGTGCTCAGACGGAATGCTTTCTCATTTGAAATCCTAAGATACTTCCCTATTGTAATATATTGTCTTTATCTGCTAACACCGGGTGTACCTGCACTTCTTCAGCGAATGCTCTCATCTGCTGCGTAACTTCTTCACCACCCTGCCATGAGGTCTGCCGAGGACACAGGGACACCAGGAGCCAGCTGATGGGCTCGCCGGATCTTTCAGGGCCAGAGCTCCCTCACCATACCCCCACGGGTCACAATACTGGGAGATCACACTGGCGTTATTTTCTTGCCGTTCACGACCTGTAATTACACAGCAAAGTTCTGACAGAACAGCTAACCTCCCCTAGCAGCTCTGGAGAGGGCTCCTTGCCCTTCCTTAGCTCGGCAGAGGTTTTCCAGCTCCTTTCCGTCACGGAGCCGAGCCAGCGCACCCGAGGGCCGGCCGAGGGACCCACACACGCCACAGAGCTCCAGGACCGCCCTCTACCACCAGCACCGCCCTGAGGTAGGCGGTGCAGCCCCAGCCCGCTCCCCGCTCCCTTCTCCGCCCTGCCCGTTCCGCCGCTGCCACGATCACATGAGAGGAAGCGGCGGAGGTGCCGCTGCCTTCCCGTTCCCTTTCTTCTCCAGCCCTGGTGAGGCACCACCGGCCCCTTCCCCTCCGCTCCGCCCGGGCCTCGGGCTCGGGTAGGAGCTGCGGCGGGAGCGGGGCGTTGCGGTCACGGCCGCCTCCTGGCGCCGGGGGCGGGTGGGCTGCTGCTGCTGTAAGCCACTCCTTGGCGTCTACACAACCCCCCGTAAGGTTTTTGGTGTTTAATGGCCGCTCAGTAGTATCTACGCAACCCCCCCCCCCGTTAGCATTTTGGTGGCAAATGGCTGTTCTGTTGGTCCTATGCAGTCTTCCCCGTGTATTTCCTGGGCTGGCTGCCTCAGTGGGGTGATGGCGTCTTGGATAGGTTTCTTGTAAGAGAGGAGTTGTTTGTAACGTGACTGGGGGAAGAATGCAGCAGTGTTGGAAGGGATTTATTAGGCTGGCTTACAGTTATCTTAAAGCATTTTTTTCTGAGGAAGCAGCTTTATCTCCAGCTCCTCACCTTTGGGATGCCCCATCCCTGGAGGTGCTAAATCCCAGGCTGGATGGGGCTTTGGGCAGCCTGGTCTGGTGGGAGGTGTCCCTGCCCATGGCAGGGAGTTGGAACCCGATGATCCTTAAAACGACCCCTTCCAACCCAAACCATGCCATGATTCATGTATGAAGAACACAGTGATGTGCTTGCTTCTGACCTGTCGTGAGGGGTTTTGACTGAGGGTTGAATTTACAGTGTAGGTTGGACTATGTGTCAGAGTAAGTCTTTGAGCTCAGGTTTAATGTGTTGTGTTTTATGGGAAAGGTGTATTCTGCACAGCCCCGACAGCACTGAAATGAGAGAGTTAGCGGGTTGCAGCAGTCTGAATGTGGTTTAGACCAGAAGGTAAAACCTGAATCGGGAAGGAAAAGTGGTGTTGGTAAAATGGGTCAGGTTGTCAGTGCTTCGTGTGCTTGTCTTAGGCACGTGCTGCAGCATAACAGAAGCATGTCCTGATGCAATTTGGAAACAGAAGTTGGGCCCAGCATTGCTTTGAGTGCTCTGAGCTATGTGCGCTTGGCAGCTTGGTAGATTGACCTTTGTTTTCCAAAGCTTTTGGGTTAGTGATCTTTAAAACTACCAGATTCCTTAAGCTGCGCGAGACGTGGTGAGCAGCAGAGCTCAGGCATAATGGGTCATAAAAGACTAAAAGCAAAATCTTTTCTGTTTCATGTGCCAAAACTCTCAAAACTCTTTTTGTTCACTGAATGTTTGTTACAGGAAGCAACCCGTGTATCTCCAACAGGAAAACACAACCTAAAGTTTAGCTCCACATGCTGTTCCAGCATCAGGCAGCGTAGCATGGGACATATATCAATCATGTTTGTAACACATCATGTTTGTAACACAACTGTAAGGCACAAGTTAAGAGTAATATTGGAGCTCCTCTATTGAAATAAAAACACTGAACCGTGATGGCTGTGTGTTGCTCTTCTTAGCCTATCTAGAGCAATCTCTGTAGTGTGAGGACCTGTTCTGAATCTGGAAATACAATTAATCCCTTAATTTTAGGGAGTTGTTTTTCTTTTTAGCTTATTATCCCTGTCACCCCATTTTTTTTAGAATCTTGTGGGGTTTAGACCATGGTTTGCTAGAGAAGTAGGTGATTATGCTGAAAGTCTCTTTCAGAATTTTGTGACTTTCTCAGAAATATATTCTTGTTTACTGCATGGTTAATTTAGTGCTATTTTACCTCTGCAAATCCTGCAAAGTGCTCCCTCCCCCCAAATCTTTCTACCTTCTTGTCTGCCCCTATACATCCCCCAAGTCACATGAAAGAAAATCACATGAGGAAAAAAACTAGTGACGAAAGCATAAGGTGTTAGGAAAGTTCTTGTGCTCTTAATGGAAATGCACTGCGCACGTGCAGCCTGATGGCCTGGTTTTGTATGCGACTACATCATTTATTTTAAAGCCACATCTGCTACTGTACTAGAAGGTGCAGTCTCCCGTGTGCACTGTTACAGGCTGAGAGAGTGAATAAATGATTCCTGTTTGGTATCTTTCCACAGAAGTCTTTGCTTTTTAGCATTTGTTTGTAGAGTAGGAGGTTCAAGGTCACCGCATGATTCCTGGAAGAAATCTCTTGATTTATTCCTAGGCATGCATACTTTCTCTTTTAACAAAATATGCTTTTGCTCTCTTGCCAGATGAAAAACTCCATAAAGACCAAAATGTTTTCCATTTCTGAGCTCTGTCCATGTACCAAATAAAAGGTTGCAAACTAGTCAAACATAATGGCAAGCTAGTCATAATGGGTTTACTGTGTTTTCAAATCAAACTTTCTACCAGCTACAAAGATGCATTTCGTTCTTCTACATTACTGTAACAATTCACTGACCCTCCAGAGGATAAAGAGGAGTAAGATCAGCCGGTTACATTTAATAGCATGTGTCAGCTGGGGACAACAGTGAAACAGGTCTTTGCAAAACATTAAAAAAAAAAAAAAAAAAAAAAGGGGGGAGGGGAACAGAAAAGAAACCCTAAGCCCTGTTTCTAGATGTGCAGAGATCTGCTTCCACAGACGCAAGCACAGCGTGTTAAACAATTTGTGTGTTAAATGTCCCTGAATGTGTTATGACTTAAAATCTTTCAGTTGAGAGAAAATGACTGCAATCAAGCATGCTTTACAGAGGGATATTTTCACTCCCAATGATGAACGCTTATTGAGCATTGTGAATGTATGCAAAGCAGGCAAAAAGAAAAGAAACTGCTTTTTATGTGCAACAGGTATGGAATACCACATCATATTTTTTGATTTTGTGTTTTTATTCAGTTATATTTCTTTTAGGTTTTCTTTACAATAAATTATAATATTAATTCTTGTCCATATAAAACAAGTACTTCCATTTCTAATGGAGAAAATCAGTTGTAGCTTGTGCATTATTGCTTCTTTTAAGAAAGAAACAAAACTATTGTACTTTTATACCTGTATCTCTGTAGTTTGGGATGAAAGATACAAATTCATTTCTGTGGGAATTGGGGGTCTATGGAGTAGGCTTTATCTGTTGCTCAAAAGGGGGATTTAATAGATGTCAATGCTGATCAACCTAAATAAGGTATAACAAGGAATGCCAGTTAGAGTTCAAGGCAGAGGGCTGTAGAAAGGCATGGGAACTGAACTGAGTTGTGATGTTCCTTCGAGTGTGTGTATTTTATTACATATAGCTGGTGCTTTGGTCCAATCCATCAATGAATTAGCCTGCTAGTTGTTTATTTATTTATTTTAACTGAGGAATCTCCGTTTTTTTTAATTTATTTTTTATTTGGACTGTAATCTCCAAGGACATAATGCTGTCAGTGATGTGGCTGTAGTCCTGCTGTATCAAACATCTGTAAATTGTGTTCAGAATTTCAGGAGCCGTGCAGAGATGCAAGTGTAGATGACTGAGATTTCTACTGAGCTGTAAATATTGTGGATAAAACCTGTTTCAAGGAGTATCTTTTCATCTAATAAAAATTATCAAATCTCCCCTACAAATAACTCATTTTGGAAGTTGAAATACAGTAGAAACAGATGTTACAGTAATTCGTGCATTTTGAAATTTGTTCTTCTACTTCCTTTTACAGTGACAACAGAACGACCAGTGCAAGTAAATGTGGTAAAAGTGAAAAAATCCGACAAGGGCGATTTCTACAAAAGGCAGACTGCATGGGCACTTCGAGATCTTGCTGTTGTTGATGCCAAAGATGCTGTTAAAGTATGTGCAACTTTGTAGAATGCCTAGAATATGATCATAACACCCTTTTATCAAATTACAGGCCATGCTGAGTTCTTAAAGTGTCTGTAGGAAGGAAAGCATTTATTTTAATCAAATGTTACCAAAGCTGTGTCTCATCAAGGAATAAATCTAGTTGAAATACTTCTTGTAGTAGCTTTTTACCTAGAACCTTTAAAGTACCAAATAATTTTTTTCTATCCTGTTTTGTGGTATTGGATACTATCTCATATATACTTGATAAAGATAAAATACTGTGTGTGTGTGTGTGTGTGTGTTTGTGTGTGTGTGTGTGTGTTCATAATCTTCTTCCCTTGCCTGTTTCCCTGAGTCTCCTTGGTTGTGTTGTATAAGTTGTCAGTAATGCCAGCTACCATTTTTGTCATCAGAAGGCTAACACAAGCCATTAGACATCCTGGGGGCAGTGTCTCAGGATAGACAGCTCTCTCAAATGTTTCTTGAAACTCTCACAGATATCCATGTAATGTTATTGTTGCCTTGTTTGCCTTGACAAAATACTATATTCATAGCATAAATCTTGCTTTTTTACTTCCAGTGTTTTAGCTTTTTCATTAAGGCACATCAGGGTGCCAGTATCAGTGCCTCAGCTAAAGGTTGTCATCTGTGTAATTTCATTTTATTCTGCCATCTGAGTAAGTAAATGATTCTCTGAGTTGCAGAGATTATTTATTCATTTAACTGTTAAGCCTGTAATGTATCTTGTCTTTTGCAGGAAAATCCCGAATTTGATTTGCATTTTGACAAAGTGTACAAATGGGTTGCAAGCAGCACAGTGGAAAAGAACACTTTCATTTCATGTATCTGGAAACTCAATCAGAGATATCTTAGGAAAAAAATTGACTTTACCAATGTCAGTTCACAACTTTTGGAAGGTAGGTTTTGCAACTGCAGGTTCAGCATAAAGTTTAGTAATTACTGATGTAAAGCAGATGTGCTAAAAAGAACCAAAATCCTAACCCTGATGTTTTTCCGATTCAATTTTATAGTTTTGAAGTCTTCAGATAAACAAGGTAACTAGATAACAGATTTTCTATCAGAAAAGTAGATAACAGAAATCTGTTAACTGGGTCAAAATATTTCATTAGCAAAATTCTGAATATTGATACATTTATTGTATTCCTAAGGTATTTTCTTTCTGAACAAAATAACATCTCCCGGCAAGATTTGGCAGGTCTAAATGAGTAACAAATCGGCTTTTGTTCTGGTTCTCACTTGCCATGACTTACAAAGATGTTTTAAAAAGTGATACTTCAATAGCATTCTAATGTTCAGATGAGGTTTTTCATTTGGTTTCAAGTTTATATGTGGTGAATCATGTTAAATTCTGCTGGATCCTATTACAGCTGACTGACTGGATGCTAAGAAGGCTTTACATCTTGGTAGCTCTTGTTGTATTAAATATTTTTACATTCACATTATCTTTTAATAGTTAAAACCTTCTAGTAAAGTCTAGTGAGTAGATGTATCTTACATTACTTCTGTCAGAAGTAGCTAAATTGTAGGTTGTTAATAAATACTAGAGTGGTTTGAGCAGAGGAACTTGAAATAGAAGTGTAAAAGGGTAGCATTTCTGTATTTTGATGTTGACTGAAACTTGTTTTTAACTGACCTCTAACTTTTCAAGTTCTTGAAATGTTAAAACATTCATACTTACTGCCACTTAAAAATACACACACTGTTCATGCTTTGCCTGCTAACATTCTCTGCTTCCTTTCCTCTGCTTTTCCATACCTTTTAATTCTTCAGAACTACCTAAAGTTGCAGAAGGTGCGTAACACCTTTTTCCTTTATTCTGCTTTGTAAGCAATTTGTCTCAAATAATATGCTTTTTCTGTTTCTCTTTTTGTAAATAGGGCTTTAAATAGCTTATAAAGTTGCTAGAGATGAGAGATGTTTCAAGTGTTCTAAATAGTTTCTGCCTGGACTACACTAATATTCTGTAAATCGCTTTTCAGTCACTGACTGGCTTTTTGAATTAAATACTGCAATGAGAAATCAATCCTGAAAAAACACTTATGTTTTTATTTACCTCAGTACTGTTTTTGCTACTGTGAAACTTAAGCATCAAGACAAGTTTTGTTTTATTTAATGATGTATTTCTTAAGTTCTTTAGTATGCTAAAGTATGCTTTACGCTCTGTCTACTAAAACTTTAACTTCTACCAGTCTTCTGCTAACAATTATAGAATAATACTGCAGTATGTTCTGATGCTGATTACCAGTGTGAGAGGTGAATGAACAGAGACAGTATATCCCTTTGTACATGCAACAGAAGAAGTTGACCATTTGTATTTGTTTTACATTGCGTAATTTGGAAAGCGTCGCTGTAACCAGTTCTGGAAATCTTAACGAAACCCATGGAAGACTTGAAAAAAGGGTGTGTAGGTAGCAGATGCTCTTTATGAAAGTGATTCATTTACTCAGACATAGTTGAACTTAAAAACATTTTAAGAGTATTTAAGTTGACTTTTCTGCTCTTGGTAATGTTCTTTTATTTCTTTTCTCTATGCAAGAATCAGTTCCAAGTGGAGAGAATCAAAGCGTAGCAGGAGGTGATGAAGAGGCTGTGGATGAATACCAGGAATTAAATGCAAGAGAGGAACAGGATATTGAAATAATGATGGAAGGGTGTGAATATGCTATCTCTAATGCTGAAGCCTTTGCAGAGAAGTTGTCTAGAGAGCTACAAGTGTTAGATGGGGTAAACATTTCTTCTAATGTATGGTGTTAGCATATTGAGATGTTTTCATTGATACTGACTGTGCCGTGTTCTTTGAAAAGGTAGTTAATATGTTTTGCTTTATATTTAAATATGTCTGTGCCTAAGCTTAACTACATCCTGTCTGTTATCAGCTTTTGAAGATCTTATTCTGGAGTGAATTTTAGACTTTCAAAAAAGGAGGCATTCTGAATATACGGTTTATGAAGGTGGAGGTACAAGGAGAGAGAGAAGAGACATTCATATTTATGTCAGTAGATGTGGACTTTTATGCCTAAAATATTACCCTCATTGTAATTAGGAACTTGGTTTAATCTGATAACATTGCAGTATTGAGATCTCTGTGTAACAGTACCATATTCTTTGCTTTTCTGCTTCTTAAAACACCCCAACAATCCAGAGGTCATTTAAGGAAAAAAAAGAAAGAGGTGCAGGGGATGAAACAGTCTTGAGAAATTGGTGTACAAACTCAAGATGTATGTTTTTCTTACACTTTGAAAATGGCTGTTACAGAGATTTTCTTGAAACAAAAAATGCAACCTTATCACCTAAGTTCTTTTTCTGCAAATGAATATGTTTCAAGATAGTAGGGATTTATTTTTTTTTTGTGCATTTAATTTTATTCTAAGAACTTGATGAAAGTTTTGGTTTTGTATCTTTCCTTTATGAAATAAGCAAGCCTCATAGAATGAGGGACTGCTGTGTTCAATAACACTTTAAACGAGAAGTATTGTAAGCTTCTATTGCTTTGTCTTTTTCATCAAGCATTTTGAAAAGTGCCCATGTGACAGTAATGAAGACAGAAGAGGTTATCAGAATGCTTTTGAGATACAAAAAATGTCTTAATCTTATGGCTTAATTTTCTGTACAGGCAAATATCCAGTCAATTATGGCCTCAGAGAAACAGGTGAATATCTTGATGAAGTTGCTGGATGAAGCTCTAAAGGAAGTTGACCAAATTGAGATAAAATTGAGCAGTTATGAAGAAATGCTTCAGAGTGTAAAAGAGCAAATGGATCAGATTTCAGAAAGTAACCACCTAATCCATCTCAGCAACACCAATAATGTGAAGCTGCTGTCAGAGATAGAGTTCTTAGTGGTAAGCATTTTTATGGCTTTTAGTATCTCTATTTGTATTGGGTATACATTTCTTCTAGGTTGCTACCCTCTATGGTAACCATGTATGAAGTTTGTTTATAATAATGACAGTTTATTTTTCAGTTTTATTATTGCACTAAGGTCAGTAAGTTTTTACAATAATGGATTTGCATTTATCATTCTTGGTTCAGCAGAGTAGCAAGCTGTAACCTGCTTTTTTGGCTTATCGACGGTACTATCCATTATTTTGTAGAATCACATGGATTTGGCTAAAGGTCATATAAAAGCCCTTCAGGAGGGAGATCTGACATCTTCTCGAGGCATTGAGGCCTGCACTAATGCAGCGGATGCCCTTCTGCAGTGTATGAATGTAGCTCTTCGTCCAGGTAACGTTTTTGTTAGACTACAGTCTTAACATATCAAATTTGTTATGGTAGTGCCTTCATTTTGTGTGCCTTTCTGATCAGACTCAGATGTTGTTTCTATACACTGAAGGAATTGTGACTAGTGGTCCTTCTGGTGCCCACGTACAATATGCTAAGATATGTTTTGAACTGTGTTCTCTTTGTTTTTAGGACATGATATGCTTCATGCAGTCAAACAGCAACAGCAGCGATTTAGTGACTTGCGTGAGCAATTTGCACGGAGACTTGCCAGTCATTTGAACAGTGTATTTGTTCAGCAGGTATTATTTCTTATTATTTTACAAAAGTTTTGATCCCAAACTTCTAAAAAGAAAAGCAATCAAACTATAATTAGGCATTTTCTGCGATCTAACTGGTAATTGAATGAGTGCTAGAAGCACTTCAAGCAGAGGGATTACTAAACAGTCCAAACTATAGTGACTAGAGGAATTTCTTATTTAGATAAATAAATAAATTCTCTGTAGAGAGTTTGCTGTCCTAATTGAGCAAATCACGTGATATATGAACATATATTTTAGTTGTGAGGCTTCATTAATTGAGAGGGGGGAAAAAAGCATTGAGTTTAAAGGATCTTAGGAACTGAGAAGATCAGAGTTCTTGCTCTCTGAACTTCAATGGCTGTAGAAGAAGACACATGGAAGTAATAATTTTAAACCTTGTTTTTTGAGCCTTAACTTGAAATATTCAGAGATCACTGTCCGGAGTCTGGTTTCCTAAAGACTAGACGTCTTTCTTTAGCATCAATCTTTTTATTGCTGTATTTTTTATCTCCAATTAGTTTACTCAGACCCTCCTTCAACTCTATAACAAGCCCTACTATCTTTCAGTTCCAGTGAGTACATCAAGTTTGATACAAGCTTTTCCAACTAATTTTTTTGAGCTTGACTTACCGAACTAGCAGCTGCATCTTTGGCTTTACAAATAAGAAATCCTTATTGGTTGCAGAACATCAGACTTGCATCCCTTCTCGCTTCCAGTATTTTCATCACCTCTCAGGCTTTGTTGATCTGCTTGTTAGACAACATCCTCTGATCTATTTACAGAGCTTGCAAAGTGACACAGATTTAGATGTACGGAGGAAAAAATATTTTCAGAAAATTGTAATATGTGTACAACTACACAGATACTACAGTTGTGTTAAACTGTAATATTTGCAAATAAAAAGGTAACTCATTTTTTATACATAGTACAGTAAATGTTTTAGAACTCCTTGTTTTTTATATATTAGTTGGTATACAGGACATGGAATAGAGTTATGCCAGATAGTGCCATTTGAGGATACAAGCCTGTTTTTATGGCAGAGAAGCATTTCCTACATTTTCTTTGCTTTGCAGAAGAATTTGAGTTCTCCAGCATGTTAAAACTTCTGTCTTTATCTTCTGTTCTTGGGAAGGTATGCTTCTCCTATCACTTGTTGGAAGGTATGCTTCTCCTATCACTTGTTTTTTGAAAAACTGAATGCAGGCCATCTCTCCTGGCCTCTAAATGAGCAAGTAAGAATTGGCCTATGTTAAGAGCAGTCACAAACAACGTTTGAATATTGGAATCACATGTCAAAGTGGCTGTTTAACACAATGCCTTTTCTGATGTTCTGCACTGAGGATTTTATTATTAAAAATGGTAAGAGATTCTTATTGCTATGTAATACTACGTGTATTAGATGAAATACTTTGTAAAGAGTCTTCCCAGTGCTACTGAGAATGAGTAACATTGCAAATTTGCAGTTTGATATTAATTCTGATACTAACTGTGGCCTCACGTTGGCTTCTGTATAAACTTGCCCTCTGAAAAGTTGTAGCCTGCTGTTAGCTGCCTGGGATTAATCAGCAGGTAAAGATACAACTCCACCGCAAGATTAAGTGGGAAGAGTTCATCATCTGTGGTAGATGAGCCTCTGCATTAAGCTTTCTGTGGAGATTAAAACAAGAAAGAAAGTGTATGTACCTCATTTTGAGGTATGGGTTTAAGTGTTGCAGGTATAACAGATTTCTGTGTTTTCTTACTTGAAATGATATGGTTCTGTTAGGCCAATGAACAGACTGTTCTGAACTGCTGAGCTAGTTCTCAGGCCCATGTTTTTGGAAAGGAACTGGAATACTTTAACATCTGAAGAGTGTGCATTGTTTAGAATGTTTATTTGAAAAAAATACCAAAGGAGAAATCTAAATGGCAAATTAAGATAGGTTGTACAGGCAGCTGCAAATACAGGCAAGACATACTTTGATTCAGAGTTCAATAGATGAAAAAACAAAGTTTCACCGACATGTTGGCCTAAATGTATTAGTTTAGAAGTATAAAATTGTTCTTTTTTATAAACTTATGTAGTATAAAACTTGTAATATATTTGAAAAATTAGGAATAATTTGTCTGACCTTTCTAAAGCACCTGTATATTATTATACTACAGTAACCAGAGATTACTTAGGCAATCTTTTTTGTGTTGTTAGGGCATAGGTTAATACTTAAGATCAAGTTCTGTTGCTGTATTCCTTACAAGCCTGGTTTAAAAAAAAGATTTTTCAGAAAATGTTAAAGCCGTTTTGACATTAAGCCCTCTACTCTAACACTGAGCAAATGTTTGAGCATTCTGCTACATGGCTGAACTGCAGCATCATCTTGCTTCTTGAACTGCACAGGAAGCTTGTGACTTCAAGCAAGTGAAAGCTTAAACAAGCCAGATATTACGTTGTTCAAGGAACATGATATAATCTTCATTTAAAGGGTATTATGTTTTTCAGGAGATAGCCTAGAGAAAAGGAGGAGTGTAAACTTAGCAGCTTGCTGTTAAATGGATTGTTTCATGCTGCATGTCCTAAATTGCTTAACTCTAGTGTATGGTTACTGAGAGCATCTTGCAGGAGAACAAGTGATAGAATGTGTGCCAACTGGTCTATTTAAGATATGGCTCAAGTGGTTTGAACTTCAACAGATTTTCAGAGGAGCATAAAGCTTATAATTAACACCCAGGTCACCTATTCATCAGTTTAAAGTGTCTTACAGTATATGGGAATAAGAGCCTAAGAAGAAGTAGCTATGTTTTTTTTTGTAATTTTTAAATAAATCATGTAATAACCTTGGATTTTTTTCAAAAACAGTGGAACACTTGTCATTAAATCTTCACTGAGGTATACCTTGTATTCTTGTGCAAAAAAATGCCAACCTGACTCACCCTGAAGGCAATGCTGCAAACTGCGAGAGCCTTGCATAAACAAGCTTACTAAGATGCATTGTCTGCCAAACTCAATGTTTGCATTATGTTAGATATCTCTTCAGTCTGGGTCTGTAGACACTTCTATGCAAGATATTTTGATGCTTTTCTATTTGTCTGAATTTGTCTATTTGGTCAAGTTTTTGATGAAACTTCTTGTATGTTTGTATAGTGTTCCCTGATTTATTTTAATACTTTCTCTTATCAAGGGTCACGATCAGAGTTCTACGCTCGCCCAGCACTCTGTTGAATTGACGTTACCCAATCACCATCCATTTCACAGAGATTTGCTTCGATATGCAAAACTCATGGAATGGCTTAAGAACACAGATTATGGAAAATATGAAGGGCTAACAAAGGTACGTGAAGTGCTCAAATGATGCTTCGGAATTTACATAATGGACTATTTTTGAGAGTCAAAAGAATTGTTTGTATCTGTGTGCATATTCTTTCAATATTCATTTATTAAATTGAACTCACTGATCTTCTCTTTGGAATAGGAAACTTCATTTTTGGTCTTTGTTGTGTCCTGTTTTGTTGTTTTTTTTCCAAGATGCTATTTATGTCTGTCTTTAGAAGTACAATGTGAAGTAAAGGTTAATATATTAACGTCATATTAACCTTTACTTGAAACAAGTTTACGATTTTACTATCTAGTATTAAAAATTAAGTTACTTTCATGCTGATGTGCTTGTTTACCTTTATGATGTTTTTATTTCAGCAGACTTCAATCTCTTCATTTCAGACCTCATTTTCTTCGTTTCACTTGACTATCAAACTTCAGAGGTCTCTTGTAAAGCAGATCAAATAGAAACGTCTTGGCTTTGTATATGTGCAATTAACTGTCTTGCTTAAAACTGACATGAAGTGGAAGAAAGTGTTTGAATAGAAGTTGGGACAGTTGTTTCATAACAGAACAGATCTTTTATTGAAGTACTATCATTCCTAAATCTCAACCATGGAAGATTTTAAATTAGAGTCCTAAAATGGCTTTTAAACACTTGTTCTTTTGCAAGTGTTAAATGGCTGACACCTTTGGGGTGGTCTTCAATAATTTTTTCTTCTAACGTGTGCCAAATAACAAAATTTTGAGGTAAACAAGGGAAGAAAAATCTTGGGTGATTTTTGCCCATGAATAAAAGATTATAACCTTTTGTACTAAAAATCTAAACAAGTGATAATTTTCAGACTTCTTTCAGTCATTGTGCCAATTGTCTTCTTAAAATTCAATCTTAATTTTGGAGCATTGCAGACAAATTAATTTGGGATTCATTGAATCTCGTAGTAAGCACACAAGTAAGCTTCTGCATCCCATAGTTTTCAGGCACTTTTTTTTCCTGCTAAAGGTGTAGTTAAGGACACCGTATTCAAGAAGAGGTGAGACTGTGAACAACAGTGCTGAATTCCCTCCATTCTAATCTTGAATTAAATTCCATAATCCTATTTGTATGTATCACATTGTAAATGTTTCCTTATGGAGGATTAGTGGTGATTTTTGGTGCTCAACGAACCCACTAAAAAATGAATCAAACCTACTCAAATGTCATGAATACATCTTTGTGCATGTTACACACATATGTACAAATGCAGTCTGAAACAGTTCATTGTTACTTAACTACATGCTGTTTTTAAGATCTATTTAACTGTAATCAAAATAAGTCAGTGTGTGTACCTGTTAACTAACTTTACATTTTTAATTTAAGAATTACATGGATTATTTATCGCGACTGTATGAAAGGGAAATAAAAGATTTCTTTGAAGTTGCCAAGATCAAAATGACGGGCACAACCAAAGAAGGAAAAAAGTTTGGTAAGCTTCCAGGAGGCGTCTGTCTTTCTTTGAATCTTACTATTTGTCTATAAAACACTCATCATAACACCTGTATCAGTTTTTTAATGGTCTAAAACCATTCGCTTTTGGCAAGGTGAAAATTGGGTAAAAATATGATTGGCAGGACTTCTGAGTTCCCCAAGGCCAAAGTAGCACAACTGAAATATAGTGAAATGCAGTTGGATTTTGACGAAGCTACTCTTAATGCCAGCTCTGTATGAGGAAACTTGAGACTCGCTTTTTAGTCTGAGACTAGATATACTTGGTTAATTTGTAGGCCTTCCCATTTAAGGGAGTTGGTATTACTGATAGGAGTAAAATGTCTGTATGAGTAAAAAGTAAAGCTTTTTTAAAAATAACCAGAATAGTTAGAAAGCCACAGTAATATAGGAATATTTATATTTTGGGTATTCTATATTTTCAAGTGCACTGTTTCAAAATGTTTAGGATATATGTCATAGTTGGCCAGTTTCCAAGTTCTAAATTCCAAATTCTAAATTCTAAGTGAGGTACAGCTTGAACTTGTACGTTCTGTCATAGCTGTTTTGGGTTCTGTTCGTGATGGAGAGCAGAAAAAAGGAATGAGAGTAAGGAAGCAGGAGAGTGGTGAGGCTTTGATTAAAGGAAGGGGAGGCAGGAAGGAGTAGTCTGTTCAAGCTGTTGGACACGGAGAGCAAGTGGTGTCGTAACGTGTCAGAAGAGTTAAATTCCTAAATCTTGAAAAGCTGTCATACTGGAAGAACAAAATACTTTATCCTAATAGAAACTGACTTTTAAAACACATCCTGGCAATTCATTTGTGATCTGCATTTGTGATGAGACAGTTCTTGTAGCAGTTATGTTCCTGGTATCTGTAAGTGTTGTGATGTTGCATTTTGAAGAGGTCCTCCAATTAACCAGTGTAATTGCCGCATTTCCAGAAGGCTTCTGTTGTGTGTTTGTGTGAGCTCCAATGTTTGTACAGGATAGTCTAGGAGGAAAGTAGCAAAGAATTTTTGACCACTTCTGTTCATTTGATTTTTAGTTAGTTTTCAGTCATCAAAAAGTATGTTTGAGTTGTGCTGGTGACTGGTTTACGTACAAAACTTGACCCCAGGTGTGCAGTCTTTTGCAAATCGGTAGGCACCAATTACAAAGCCAAGAATGGAAGAAGTGAGGCTGATCATGAATAATATCATAATAATATCATAATAATATCATGAATGGTAATTAGGCCATTAAGTAATGGTTATCAGTGGCCATGTCATGAGGCCGCAAGAAAATTTGAGTGAATTAGATCAAGAAAACTTCACTCCTCAGTGCTAATCATGTTCTTATTAGTGCCATTTACAAAGCAGGGAAAGTAAATCATGTATGTTTAAAAATCTGTTACATGATTTCACTTCATTTCAATATCGAGTTGTGTTTATTTTGTAACAGTTTATAATGATATGTAATTTCAAAGGCTTCTATGTTGAAGGTAGTGATTGTAATGCAACCGGTTCCACTAATTCAAAATACATCACTTCTTAATAGTAAACTTATATAAGAAACAGTGTAGGTGCATAATGCTTCAGTTGTACTCAGACACTGAGGATGACCTGTTTCAGAGCTGTGTTGGTGTTTGTTCTTGCCTTTTTTTTGTGCTTTGGGAATAGCACTGCTATATGAATGCCTCAAACGCAGTGGGGATGCTGGGAGAATTCTGGCATTCTATGCTAATGCAAGATTCTTTGTCTGCATTTTTATGGCAAAAAAATAATCACATTCACACTTGTCTTCAGTAGTCTTTTTTTTTTTCTTTTGAAGCCAAGACTTTGATACTTAAATACCATAAAATCAAGTGTGGGAAAGAGTGCTACTGCTGTCGTATGTCTATACGACGTGGCTTCTCAAAGGCCACGCTGATGCTTCTGATTGTCTGATCTTTGCCTGTAGGTTCTCTGCATTTTTTAATACAGTCCCATGCATTTGGAAATTGAGGACTATGAAGAACTGGGACAAATGCGTGGCAGGTGCATATGATTAACGTATCTGCCACAAACCTCTTTATTCCAAAATTACACAAAAGCCAAGATTTAAAAACTAGGCTGGAATTAAATTGGAGTTTGACATTAGAATTGTCAGTGGTGGTGGCTACTTGAAAACATCTGGTATTTAAGACATGTTTGTGGCATTTAGAAGTATTTACTCATTCTATGACAGTAGGTTCTGCTTGCCTGCTCCATTCTGGGGGGCTTGTAGCATCCATCCTCATCAAGATCTTCTTAATACCACATACTGCTTTTAGTGTATGTATGCGAATGCCTTTTACTGGTTAGGTATTCTCTATGTACCACAAACGTAAGGAAACTTTACCATGCCCATTTATTCAAAATTTCACTTCGAAGTCCACTTGTGGAAATTGGTTTATTCTGCACAAACCAGGAAAAAAAAAAGTAATCTTGTAATTATTTTTTATTACAAATTCATTGTTTTCATCCTCTCCAAATTCGCAGTCATCAGTTTTTGATGTAGCATGAATACGGATCATATTCTTTATGTAAACATCCTGATTTGCTAACAACAGAAGTGGTTAGCCAGTCTTACTGCTAATACAAATAATTTTGCAGTATTGTTTTTTTTTTGTTTTGTTTTGTTTTTCTTAAATTGAAGAGGTAGAAAATATCTGACTCAGTACAAAGCTACATAAATGCATTTAAATTTTGTCACAAATAGTATTGATATGATTGGTCTTGGAACCTGAGTCTTTTGCAATATTAACTCTTATAAATAAACCCCTAATTTAACGGACCTCTCAATTTGTGAGAACTTAAATACGTGTTACTAAAAACGTTCTTTAAGCACACTATATAGAAAAAAAGTGAAGTTTAATACCAAAAAACTTACTTTGTTTTCCCCGTAGCTTAGATTCTCAACTTCTAGAATAGTACCTCTCCAACTAAATGTGTTTGCAATGTAGTTACTTGCTGCTTATAGTTCTCTGCATGTTTCTTTCCAGTTAGAGCTTAACTTGCATCTTGTGCATGGTTTGTGCAAACTGCATTTTAACTTGTCTTTGTCTTTGATGCTTGCAACCTAATCCATCCCAGCTACACTGCCTCGAAAAGAAAGTGCTGTCAAACAGGAAACTGAGAGTGAGTATAACTAGTTGCATTAGTTGGTATTGTCAATGCATGTGTGTCAATGTAAAGATGTAGCACTGCATCATGGAAAATCAACCTAACATGAAAGCATTTTGTTCAGAATGAAATAAGCATTAGCAGAATCATTGTTTTTTCAAGACAAAAATGAAGTACAGCAAAAATTGCCCAACATAGAAGTTGAGAAGTTTTGCAGGTAAAGGCAACATCTCTTAATTTTCCCATGCTAGTAGTTGATGGAAAAAAAAAAAAAAAAAAAAAAGTTTGTACCTGAGAACTTGCTTGTCTTAGTTTTCCAGCTCTTCCAGAAGGTTGAGATAACAGCTTTTATTAGATATATAGACTTTGTCTTGTTTGTGCCCTTAGACCTGGGCAGTTACGTCAAGATACCAATATAGCAATTAAATTAAATGTGCAGGATTGCTTTCAAGTGCCTTTATGGTTGAGATGTGAGAAGTTTACATGTGGGTCAAATATAGGTGACTTCTTGTGGTGTTCTTTTTTTTATTATTATTATTTTTGAGTACTGACTTTCTCCATCCTGATTCAACATATCTGAAAATTTCAAACAAAAAGAAATAAAAATGCACCTCACCTATGTGAAGGCCACAGAATATCAGGAAGTAATGTCTGAATGTTAGTTATGATCAAAGGGATGGGGGTAGCAGCAGAGTTCACCTGGAACTGTAGATCAGGCAAAATACAGCTATGTAGCCAAAAGGACATTAACAGTAGAAAGATCAAGTTCAAGATGGATGGTGTCTATAAAACTTTTTATTATTCTCTTCTTTTAGATTAATTCTATTTCTTACGGTGGCCTTTGCCTAAAGCATACATTCATAAAGATCATAGCTGATCTTTGCTTTCACGGACAATATTTATCCTAGTGTTCCTTTGTTTGACAGTTTTGTGCCTTTTATACCTTTTTCATAATTTTACAATGTGGGCTTATATATCTGCATTGTACTCAACTTTGAAACTTGAAGTACTTCAGTTACTTTTTAATGAGGAAAAAATCAGTTTATAGCAGAAGCATTTTCATCTTAGATGAAAAGTGATTTATTTTTTTAACGTACAAGATCAAAAGTTGCTAGTGGCCCTACATTCTGTAATGAACCTGTTCTTGAGTATTTTATTCTACCTTTGCATCCCTCTTTCATGATTTCTTTATTTAACAGGTCTTCATGGAAGCTCTGGAAAATTGACTGGGTCTACTTCTAGCCTAAATAAACTCTCTGTTCAGAGTTCAGGAAATCGTAGGTCTCAGTCATCCTCACTGTTGGATATGGGAAACATGTCTGCCTCTGATCTTGATGTGGCTGACAGAACAAAATTTGATAAGGTAAAACAAAAACGTTGCTTAGGAATCCAACTTACTTTTGGATTAGAACTGTCTTGCATGTCCTTCTCAAGTATAAAAAAGTATATGTTTTTGAAGTAAGGGGGGAAATGGCTTTCCCTCTGAATGAGAGATTAAGAAATAATCTTCATGTTCTCCATTAGTTCTTTTGATGGAAACAAGTATTTTTATTCGACTCTCTTCAAATCCTTGGTCTTTTTGTTTGTTTTCTGGGAGGAAATATATGCCTGTAACAATTTTGCCGGCAAGTTATGACACCTGCAGCAGCAACTTGTCCAGAATTAAAATAATAGCTTTTTAAAACTGTTCTGTACAAGTGTCATATTTTGTTCCAAGTTTTCTGACTTGTTTCCTCACTTTTTAGGGAATGTAAGTGTGGCTAATGTACAAAGGGTTGTAAGCTATTGAGCTGACCTAGTCAACTATGTTCTTCTAGGTGAAGTTTCATAAGTATGAATTTATCATGTGGCTAGATGAGTTTCATTTATGTAAATTATTATATGCTTTAATCCTTAAATACTTGCAGAGAAATAGATCAGAAATGTCTAACCCTCACTTAAAATGTCAGTAGCTCATATTAATTAAATTATTTTTAATTATTCCCAAAATGGTGTTTTATTTTAGATTACAGGTAAATTGGGATGAATGCTCTTATTTCAGTACAAAACTTGCTATTGGTTTCTGTAGCAATTAAATACAACAAACTTTTTCATCAGAGAAGCCACGTTCTTCAAACACAACTTACCCGTTTTTCTTCACAGAGACTTTTTACTTTTTATTCCTCTCAGCAAATAGGGACAGAACACGTCACTTGCTATTAAAATGCTAGAGTATTCATTACAGCACAAAAGCCTGTCCTCAGGCTCTGACTAAAAAAACTAGTTGTAGGAAAATATTGTGCCCTCATATCCATACAAAATAGGGGAAGAAAAGAATGTTGTTGAAGATGCAGGTGATGCTTCCAAAGATTGCAAATGCAAACTGAGCTGTCTGCATTTCTATTAAGTAGAAATCAGCCTTCTAAAGCTTACTGAAGATGGACAGTGAAATCCTAGGCAATAAACAATTAAAATGAGTATTTCCAACTGTTCGGAATATTCAATGTGTTAATTTGTATTTGTCTGTCTTTAGATTTTTGAGCAAGTTCTAAGTGAACTGGAGCCCCTGTGTCTGGCTGAACAGGACTTCATTAGTAAATTTTTCAAACTACAGCAACATCAGGGCATCTCAGGATCAACAACGGTATGACTCTCTTATTTAAGTGACAGAACTTAAATACAGAACAAGCCTTGTGAGGCCTGTTTAAAATATTACTTTGGAATTTATCTGGCAGTTATGTGATCCAGGTGATCAATGATTTTTTTTTCTCTCTCAGCTGGCAGAATCTTTGTTTTTTTTGGCTGGCCAATACAAAATCTATTGAAAAAGAAGAAAGAACCAAAACTGTTTCTTTTGCCATCGCATTGTTTTCTCATAAGCTCACACTAAGCATGCTGCTTCATGATATTACATAGGAAGGCAATGCGAAGGAATTGAATACTGTTAAGAAGCACGACCAGAGATCTACCAGAGCCCTGCAAACCATTGTATTTGCTTTGAAAAAAAAAAAAATCTGATTATACTGTTTTTGTCAGACATACTTATCAGTTAAATATAGAATTTGAGATAAACTTTCAGCTTCCTGTTTGTATACTTCTTGTTCTTACAGAATGAAGCAGAGGAAATGGATGGAGGAATTCTATCTCGTTCGTACCCTTCTGGTGTTCCACAAACAATATCATCTGAGTATGTGCTGATGTTGTTTATTCTTAATTCACATGTAGGCTTAAGAACTTCTTTGGAGTATGACACTTTTTTTTCTGTATAGTAAACTTTTCCCTTCTAGTGAAACTGAATTTGTAACTAGACACTTAGTATGTCAGCAAATATTAAAAATAATAATCTTGCATATAGAATTAATGTTTTTGTCCACAGTAAAATAAAGATGTGTAATTTCAAAGTGAAACTGGGTTTTATAATATGTAAAATAAGCTTTGCAAACTATGCTTAGCAAAATTCTGAATTTAAGTGTGTGCGAGCTTCTACACAGGAAATATTTTGTTGGAGTATCTCATACCTATGACTGCTTTTTTTGTTGTTTTTTTACCGTGAGGCATTGGCGTTTTATTTGTCACTTAGCAGTATTCTGAAAATCATGAGGCTTGTTGGATGCAAATTGGACTTGGATCCAATAAATTTATCCTAAAAATATGTATCAAAGAACGTGTAAAATAGTCCAGTAAACTGTCAGAGTAATATTTCTCTTGTGCATTTTTACTAGGAAGGACATGATCCGACAAATGATGACAAAAATATTTCGTTGTATTGAGCCTGAGCTGAATAATCTTATAGCGCTGGGGGACAAGATTGATAGCTTTAATTCCCTTTATATGTTAGTTAAGATGAGTCATCATGTATGGACAGCACAAAATGTGGACCCAGCTTCCTTTCTCAGCACAACACTTGGAAATGTTTTGGTGACTGTCAAAAGGAACTTCGATAAATGCATTGTAAGTTCATCAGTCATTCTGATTTAAGCTAACTATAATATTATAGGAAGACCACTTCTATCATGTTTGATTTTGCACTTTTATAGGTAGACTTTTTGCTATAATTTGATGTGAAAATTAGTAACTTCATTGCTAGTATATTGGCTGATTTTTTTTTTTAAAAAAAAAAAAAGTTAAAGTAATTGGTGGTTGTGTTTTTTTCTCCTCTCCATTCCACTTTTCTTGAATAATTAACTATTTGTAGGAAATATGACCACTCATTCTTAAGATCTTACTTCTGTGAGCTAGATGACTGTTGTAGTTATTTTAAACTTGTTTTCTTACTGAAGTCGGTCAAATAAAAAATAGCTCCCTGGCTTTTTTTTTTTTTTTAAAAAAAAAAAAAAAAAAACTCATGGACTTAGGCTCACAAGGGAAAAGCCAAACCCGCATCATTTGCCAAACAGACATCTCTTCCACATATTCAGCTATCTTCACCTTATCTAAACCAGTTATTTGTTGAATGTTAAAGTGGCAAATCTTTTGACAGTAGTACAGATGGCTTCTACTGCCAAGGGAATTTGCCTTTGTTCATACGTGACCATTATGTGAAATATGGCAATTTTAGTGAAAATGTTTATTGGTATAACTAGTTTTTTGGTTTGTTTGTTATAAATGTAATTTGACTCTAGGCCAGTGTAAAAAGACTAGTCATTCATGATCAGCTTAATACTTAAAATATTTTGAAACTGAATCTTCTGGATTATACTCAGAAATAACATTTCAGTGGAAGATTAGTGAAGCTTTCTGTGGCAAAATGAATTGTTTGCTCAGTTGATTCTGAAAAGCAAAGTAGATTGTGGAATGAAAATCCAAGTATCCATCGCTAATTGCTTCTGGTGAATAAGTTGTCATCTTTCTTCTTTTCTTAATACTAAGTAAACAGGTAGAGGAACATAAAAGCTGAAAGATCTTACTTGCCCATCTTCCTTTTTCCTTCAGTTATTTCTTGTAGCATTTGTGAGGATAAGGGAGGAAAACTCAGATTAAATGACAAAATGATTTCCCTTTTTGAATGAATGTTAAACTTTTTCAGTGTGTCTTTTTTTCTTTTACTAGTTGTTATTTCAAGGTCTGGAGTTGTATACAAGAGACTAGTATCTGTTTTTTTGTTTTTAAATTTAAGAGTAATCAAATGAAACAGATGGATGAAGTAAAAATCTCAAAGAAGAGTAAAGTTGGGATCCTCCCATTTGTTGCTGAATTTGAAGAGTTTGCAGCCCTCGCTGAATCAATTTTCAAAAATGCGGAGCGACGAGGAGATCTAGATAAAGCCTACATAAAACTTATTAGAGCTGTTTTTGTCAGTGGTAGGTGTTCTGGGGTGGTCATATTTACTGATTATTTTCTCTTATATATTGCTCCAATTAACCAATTTTTTATTTTTTTAAGACCCTTTATTGCAAAACATGTGACCAACATTGTGCTGACATTTTGATTATCTCTATCAGTAATTCAACAAGTACAAACCTTTTGATATAATGTACTCTTTAAAAGCAAACTAGGTATTTCCCTTTGTGCCTATTTGCATAGTAACTTGGTTGTGATGGGGGAAGTGGTTAAGGGCTCTGGAAGGAGAAAGGAGCAATGCTACACGCCCAGCTACTCTACATGCCCAGTCTGAAGTGGTTTCCTGCCTCTTCTGCCCCAGTGTAGCTTAAATGAGGAAATAAGTCTAGGTGGGATCTCTTTCATTTGGACCTAGTGCTGTTCATCTTCACAGCGCTGCATTGTCTAATTCAGTCCTAATGCAGCCTTGAGTTCTGGCTATGAATTTGACCCTTTCTTGGCAGATGAGGTCCTTCGTGTTCTAGCCTTACAGAGAAGGTCTTTCTAGTCCTCCGTATTTTCCCTACTCTAGTCCAGAAAACCAGAACACTCTTGTTCTGCTGTTGTTGTTATTTAATCTTATTAAAAAAAAAAAAAAAAAATTCATTACCTTTTAAAATGGGGAAGTAACCCCTCCATTCTAGTTTATCTACACACTTTGAAACAAATCCAGCTATAGTACTTCCCAACCACTGAGATTTACCTCTTCTTTAGGGGGAGATTGAGAAGGAGGGGAGAGTAGTGGTAAATAAGTGGTAAATAAACATACAATATGGGACAACCATAACTGGCAGGAGCAGACTTTTCCTATTTGGCACTTTGGTGATCTCACTGAAATGAATTGGTGATCTTTGTTGATACTTGGGTGCCCAGGAATGTGTTCTATAAAAGATCACTTTTTTGTGGTGGGCACCATTTTTGGTAGTCTCAGCAAAACGATTAGCAGAGGGATGGGCATAGAGATTTAATTGTATTCTTGGTTGTGGGTACTCTTCCAGCTTGCTTTAGATGTAGTAAGGAGGAGATGGGTAAATTTCTTACATCTGCCTGGGGTTTTTGGGGGGTTAAAAAGAGACCTATGTGAAGGACCATCCATTTTTATTACCAAGTTTGGAAAGCAACAGTAATTCTGAACACAAAACTAATACAATAAGCAAAAAAATAAAGTGAGAAAGAGATGAAGAAAGAAATGGAGGGGGGGGGGAATTGTTGGAGTTGTTATTGAAGAATTTTGCTTTAGCAAAGAGGGGAGTGAGCATTTTTTTTTAGATAGATCTGTCACATGAAATTTATAAAGGATAATAAAAGCATGGTTAATGAAAGCCTCCACAGAATGTGGTGGGAGCTTTTCAGTTATGTAAATGACCATATGTAGTCTCTATTTCATGTCTGTTTAAAAGTGTTTTTTTTTTTGCATACAAATTATGTAGCCCTAGGGTCTGTACACATCTGATACTACTTTTGAAGGCACTGACCTATTTGTTTATTTAGTGACTGCTATGGCAGTAATTAATAGAAATGGTTATATTTGTGGTAAAATCCAAAATTCCTGTTCTGGCAATGTTATGGTTATCAGTTTTTCTGAATTTGGTTGCTCTTTTGGTATTTTAAGTATTTTGCTTCCTTTCAGTTGAGAAAGTAGCTAATGAAAGCCAGAAAACACCCAGAGATGTGGTCATGATGGAAAACTTCCATCATATTTTTGCAACACTTTCTCGGCTGAAAATTTCTTGTCTTGAGGCTGAGAAGAAAGAAGCCAAACAGAAATACACTGATCATCTTCAGTCTTATGTCATCTACTCACTTGGACAGCCTCTTGAGAAATTAAATGTAAGTATGTGTGAGTTTAGCTATACAGTTTTTAAGTGATATGGAGTAGCATAACTTCCTCTTATATGCTTAGTTTGTAATGTCTGGTATTTTTGTCACTGCATCTATAATAATCTTCATCTTACTATTTTAGACTCAAGCATGGCTGCCAAGAGTACCTTACTGTTCTCCCTTTTTTTTCCCCCAAAAATCATTTGTTTGAGACACAACTGATGTATAGTCAGTACTGTACATTGCCATGAAAAATCTGGTTATTTTCATCCAAAAATATGCTTTCCCATGCTGTGGTCTATGATAATCATTAGTATTAATATTATTTTTTAGCATTTCTTTGAAGGTGTTGAAGCTCGTGTGGCCCAAGGTATACGAGAAGAAGAAGTAAGCTATCAACTGGCTTTTAACAAACAAGAGCTTCGTAAGGTTATAAAGGAATATCCTGGCAAGGAAGTCAAGAAGGGATTGGATAATCTTTATAAGAAGGTAGACAAACATCTCTGTGAAGAAGAAAACTTACTTCAGGTAAACTAAATCATAGATTAAAAACGTATTGTTTATAGAAAGGCTGCTATTGCCTTTTGTGTATATATTCTGAGAGACACCTTGTTTCAGCAAAATTCTGGAAACCCGTGAATTTTGAGCTGAGCCTTTTTTGAATAATCCTGCTCTGATTCTACTTGGTGTAATGAATTCATTTGAACTATGATTGTTAGGGAGAGAGTTCTGGAAGAAGGTTCCTTTATGATTCCCTAGCTGTCAATTAGTGTGATCTCTATTCTGCAAAATACACTGGAAGTAGAAAGTACTAGATATAAATGAACTGTTAACCTGATAGAAAACTTAGCTTGTACACTATAGCATAATATACTTTCAATTAGACCTTTTCTGATGGTATATTACTGAGGACTTTTAGTACATTCTGTAAACTTTCTCATTGTGCTATAAGATAAGGAAGTTTAAGAGTTAAGCATACACGAAGAGCTTTAGAGCTTTTTAAAGCCTGAATGGGAATTAGTAATGCTAGTCTAGTTTGGGTGTTCTTTTTAAAGACAAAAACAATACCTATTTTAGGTATTCCTTCTAAATACATAAATACACCTTCTTATTTTTATTTTCTACTTTGCTCTGTGGATTTGGTCGTAGTGTTGTAAATATTAAAGGCTTTTAAGAAACTTAATGGGTAAAAATCTTCAACCATTTTTTTAATGCAGCAGCTCTTTTTACTGAACTTTGGTTTTGACAAGCTTTAGTTTCAAAGGACACCTCAACTGAGAATAAATTAATGAGCCTATGTCTTGTCAACTGGCACAATAAGCTAAATGCGAATTACGTTTCCTAAAGTTTGCTTTTTTTTGGCAGGTTGTGTGGCATTCGATGCAAGATGAGTTTATACGACAGTACAAGCACTTTGAAGGGCTGATAGCTCGCTGCTATCCTGGATCAGGAATCACTATGGAATTCACTATACAGGATATTTTAGACTACTGCTCCAGTATTGCACAGTCTCATTAAGTGAAAAAGAAGCTAGCAAAGTTTGTGCCTGTGTTATAAGGGAATCTAACACTATAAATGCTGTTTGTTTTTAAAAGGTGGATTTCCGTATGTATGCGTAGCTAACTGTCATATACATCAAATCTGTCTCCTGCTTCAACTATCTTTCAGGGCAAAATGAAACCTTTGGTAATTTGTTGCTCTTTAACTACCTTGAAGTACTGTTTGAAGGCATTAATTCTGTGAAACACTTTGGATATAGTTTCTCCCCTCCCTTAATGTTCAGATACTGTTATTTATATTCTGGTTGTTTTTTGTTTGTTTTTGATGAAAGTACCAAGCACTACCTTTGTAGTACACAAAAGGTGTACTACCGCCTTCACTAATGTTTTGCATCTTGGGAATTACATCGGCATTAAAGACTACCACATCGTTTTCCCTTCCTTATTGCAGAAGGTATTCATGTTCTGAGATATAACGTGGTTGTGGCTATAACTCTCGATTAAACTGTGTTCATCATATGCTTTATTTATGTGGTGTGTTGTTTAAAAAAGCCATTTCCGTTGTTAGGGCTGGGAGCGTTGAGGTAGAAGGGGCAGGGCGGGTCAGCCCCTCAGGGCAGGGCCCCTTCCCCTCACAGCGCGAGAGCTGCCGGTCTCGCGAGAAGGGGCGGGGCGGGCGGCGGTTGGCCGGGCCGGCGGCGGGGGCGGGACCGCGTGCCGCGTTGCCGCGGTGACGGGGCGGAAGCGGCGGGTGCTCCGCGCGCCATTTTCAAACCGGGAGCTGCCCCGGCGCGGCTCGGCCGTAACGGTACGGGGTGGGAGGATGTGACAGGGCGGCGGTGTGAGGGCTCCTCCCGCTGGGGGGCGGCTGCTGGGAGCTCTTGAATTGAGAATCCAGGCCCTCGAGCGTGTCCCGAGAAGGGCTACGAAGCTGGTGAAGGGCCTGGAGCACAAGTCCTGTGAGGAGCGGCTGAGGGAGCTGGGGGTGTTTGGTCTGGAGAAAAGGAGGTCCAAGGGAGACCTTATTGCTCTCTACAACTACCTGAAAGGAAGGTGTGGGGAGCTGGGGGTCGGCCTCTTCTCACAGATAACTAGTGATAGGACTACAGGGAATGGCCTCAAGTTGCGCCAGGGGAGGTTCAGGTTGGAAATGAGGAGACATTTCTTCTCAGAAAGAGCAGTCAGGCATTGAGGTGGGTTGCCCAGGGAGGTGGTGGAGTCACCGTCCCTGGGGGTGTTCAAGGAAAGGTTGGACGTGGTGCTGAGGGACGTGGGCTAGTGGGTGACAGTGGTACTGGGGTGATGATGGGACCAATTGATCTTGGAAGTCTTTGCAACCCTAATAATTCTATAATTCTATGCTTGGTCCCCTGGGCACATTTTTTACTTGGGTAAAAACATAACCAACTCTTTATAGCAGAATGAGGTATGCAAGAAATAGTTACGTGACAGGAACAAATTTCCTTGTGAACGTCTTTAGCAATAGAAATGTCTTTAGCATCTTGGTTCTGATGAATGAAAAGCGAATTTTGGTATTTCCTAGAGCTGAGACTAGAAACTCCAGTTCATAATTATTGATGTTAGTGTCTCTGACACAACAAAGAATTTCATAGCATATGAACTTACCCATGCTGATTTCTTAGTGTCCCATTGCCAGCTGTGTAGTCTTGTCTTTCTCCTGTGTGGCTCCATGACCATATTATCTATTCTGCTACCAAGCCTCATCTTTGTTGTGCTTCTTCTGTAAAGCTCTCTCAATGTGATTAATGGAAAAATCCTTTCTTTTTCCAAAACATGAGCTATTAAATGAGGTCTGATGAACCACTTTGACTGATCTTTTCAACTGATAAGTTTCTTCTAAAGGAAAAGATGCGCTCAAGAGTTATCAACTTGCTTCTCTAGTAAGAAAGATGGATTTGTGAGACTAGATCTAAATACAATAACAATCCCTGCTTTCCTGAATTCAACACAGAATGCTCAACATTGTTGCAGAAACACCAAGATCGTCGCTTTCAGTTTAATCTTCAGCTGCCAAAGGGGAAGGAAGAGCATTTAGAAGAATGACCTCTCACTGACAATTGCCACTTAGTGGAAGTAAGTGTGCCTCTTCCTCCTCTAATCATCCCAGTACAGCATGCAGATGTTGTTTTCCCAGCTCTTGCCTCCTTTATATCTCAGGGTCCTGAATGAAGCACTTCGGTTTAGTAGCACCTGGAACAGATGTTCCTAAAAGTGGTGATTTTTATCTCGCTCAATGAGCATACCTGGCAAATTTTGTCCTATTCCTAGACCTATTTAATCTGTTATGAAATTAGATTTTACTTTTCTGCCTCAAACATGAGAGTAAATTGCATATTTTTCTCATTTTGTTATTCATTAATACTTATATATTCAAATACCCACTTATATCTGTTTAATGTCTTTTTTTAAATGGGGAATTGTGAAAGAGGATGTCTTAAGTCAGTTTTCTTTCCCCTTTATACAAAATGCAAATAATGCTTCCTCCAATTGGCAGTTTGGCTTCTCAGGTGTTCACCTGTGTGAAGAGTAAGCTAATAATGAACCTTCTGAAGAAACAAGGGGAAATGTTTTACGGACATCATTAATGTTTCCAACTACTGAGGAGATGTGTTCATGTATCTGAGAAGTATCAACTTTAGTCTTCCATTTCTTACTGTATCTCTGAATTTAGAGCTATTTAACGATGTCCTTCTTCAAATGCCTATGGCAAAAAAATTCCTATGGATTCAGATGCCATAGTGTTGATCTAGACCCCTTTTAGATCATATTTATAATAAACAAATGAATAAAAAACTAATCAGTCAAAAAACCAAAACCAACCAACCTTCTGATCCATGAATTGTAGTATATGGTTTTGGGGGGGTAATGTGTTAATTTGGATTGTAAAAGATACCATGCTGATTCAAAAAATCATAATCTACTTCTTAGTCTTCCCATGGAAAGATCTTTCCAGAGTCCAGTTCTGGGAAGAAAAGTACATGTTTGGACGCTTAAGATGTTATGAAATGCTCAGAATGAGATAACTAATTGGCATGGCAAATATTAATTTTAAAAGAGAGATATAAATCTTATGCAAGCTTTTTATATGCCCGGTGATTCTGTTTTGGTTTACCTAAATTTTCAGAGCATGCTTATATGCTGTATTTCCTATGCAATAAATTACTTTTCCATTACTATTTTCTGTATTATTCCTGCTTTAAAGAAGAAATGCTGTAACAGATGATGTTTTGCAGGTGTCCTATTTCTCCTGGGTGTTAGAAAAGCCACTTTTGAGGTGTGTTTACAATGACTACAGCAGCAGAGAGGAAGTTCGTTAATCTCAGGAAACGTCTAGATCAGCTGGGCTATCGACAGCCATTGGGACTGGAGAGCTTACCTTTGGTGGAAAAGCTTTTTAGGTATTCAAAAGGAGACTTTTTTTAAAAAAAAAAAAATAAAGTTTTAATCATACAGGAGGCATTGTTTAATTTTTGACACAAGGGAAAATGCTTAGTCTAAAGACTATTTGTCTCATTCTAGTGTCTAGGAGATAGGTTTAGACTAAATCCACAAATTTGATGTTCACAGAAATTTTTATAGCTACTTATTGATAATCTCTGTAATTATCTCAACAGTATAAAAATGCTAGTAACCTTCTGATCTTTTTTATTCTTGACTATGACTTTCTTCTGTGGTAGAAGTGCTATGATATACATAGAGTTTATTGAATTATCAGATGTAAACTCCTGATATGCTTTCTCCATCGCTTTACTTTTTATATTTGTCCTGTTCTTTCCTAGTGGATGATTCCCATCTTTCATTTTTTTCTTACATGAATGTTCTCTTTGCCCTTCTTTGAACCCGTTTGTTCTACACGTAGGAACTGTGTTGCCTAAGACCAGTGCTTTACAGTGGTCTCAGACAACAGGTTTTGTTTCTAAGCTCCTAATAAATATTTGAATCTGCGGTTTAAAGGCTGACAGCATTCCTAACATGTCCGGTGCTCCTTGATTCTAGTGATCTTGTTCATACAACAGAGAGCCTGCGCAGTGCCAAATTATCTGCTGGAAAAATCGAAAAAGAGTTCAGCAATTATGATGCTATTTTAGAACCTTATAAGACAGAGAATGCTAAACTTACCAGGGAAAATAATGAACTACATTTGGAAATACTAAAACTGAAAGAGAAATCTGATCGTCATGTTAAAGGTAATAATAATAATTTTTAAAAAGATACTTTTTCTAATCCGTCAGTGTCAAAATAAAATTGTGGACAAATCTGCAGATTCACATATCTGTTCTTATGCTTGTGAGTGGTCATTGACTTTAGCGCCTTTAATAAATTAAGGCTCATATGCAGATATTTCTTTTGTAATTAAAAAGCTTCTGAGGTCCAGCACATCATTATTTTAATCAAACATGAAACTGTTAGAACTTTTTAATATATGCTTTCATACTTTGAAATGCTACTTTTTAATTTAAAGTAAATAGATACTGTTGTTAAATTTTCTTTTATTCTACAAAGGGGTTTTGTATGTTTAAACATATATTTGTGTTTCCCTATATACATAAACACATGAATGAATATTTGGAAACTTCATGAAAGAAACTTCATGAAAGAAAAAGAATATAAGCTTAGTTTTAATACCTATTTTGGTACTACTAGGAAAAATTATAATGAATAAGAAAGATAAAATTGCTCTTTCCTTCCTTTAAAGACTTGAAAGCCAGCTTAAGGAGGGTTGAACACGAAACAGCTGACTTAAGATTTCTGAATAACCAGTATGTGCATAAAATTAAAAGTCTGGAAAAAGAGAACAAATCCAAGACTGAAAAAATTCAGCAGCTTCAGGAGAAGAATCTACAAGCAGTGGTGCAAACTCCCGGTGCGTATAAATAATCATAAGTACTTTAACTTTCCTCTAGGCTTTTTTTTTGTCTCTTTAGACCATACTATTTTCATAGTAACGCTGTTTTTCATACCTTTCTGCATTTCAAGTCCTTCCCCTTAAAGATGCTTTTGTTTGTCTTTCTGTATACTTCACCACTCTTCTAGGATTCACCACTCTTCTAGGATTTTTCCATACTGCATCAATCAAATACTGTACATTCTTATTTGATTGTATGACAGAGAGTATTTTTTTCCCTCTGGAAATACAATGTTTTGCTTTGTTTTTAATATAATGTTACCCTGCAAGCAAAGAACCCACTCTGCCTGACATGGTTATGATACAAGTTTATTCATGTACTCAAATGACAATAGGATAGAAGGAAAGAAACACTGTAAGCAATGCAGAAGTTAATTCAGTGGTAAAATAGTTCTTAAATGTGAAGACAAAATGGTTTCTTTCTGTGTTGCTTTAACTTAGCTTTTTTAGTTGCTTTCTTTAACTGTTAATGGAACTACTTAACAATACAAGATAACAGCCACCTCAGTATCCCCTCTTTTGTTAATAAACCTGTTCCTGTCTTTCTTTCCTTACTTTTCCTGTTCTCTGTCCTCTTGCTTTTCTCTGTGTTGCTGAGTTTTTCCTTTCTTTAAAGAGTCAAAGTCTTTCTTTGTATAATTCTTATAAAAGACACTTAATGCTTATAGTTACTGTCTAATCTGGTGGGAAAGTAAATCAGTAACAGATTCAAGTTTGAGCTGTAGAGAATTTAGGGACTTAAACACTGGGGAAAATTACCTATAGCAGACTTTGCGTGTTTCCTTATTTCAAAACTGAACTTTGGCAAAACTGGTAGTAACTTGCAAGAATTGTGTTGTCTCAAATGTACAGATTTCATCAATTTATTACACTAAGATTAAAATTTTGTGTTGTGCCAGTTCAGAAGCAGTAGAATAAATATGACATTTCATTTAGTATAAAAGGAGTAGACTCCCTTGTAAACTCCAAGTAATAGGCATCTGGGTTTGGGCTTTTTTAGGTGGCAGAAAAAGAAACATTCCATTCAGGCGCCAGCGCATGCAGATAGACCAACCTGTTCCCCCATCGGGTGTTAGCGCCTACCCAGTTCCTCAGCCAGAGGATCCTTACATCGCAGACCTTCTTCAGGTGGCAGATAATCGGTGAGCTAAAGAATTTTTAAATCTTGAAGCACAGACATGAAATACGTGCTGCTGTGATTTCTGCATCCCTTTCTGCATTTAAAATTCCGTCTGTGGAAAAAATGGTATTTCCAGATATTTTAATAACACTACAGTCCTTAACTGTGCTGCCTATGGTGAATTTGTAAGGATATTTAATAAGCTACTTATTTCCGTAAAGGATTTCTCTTAAGATTTCTACAGTAGTTCTACTCTTATACTGAATTTTAAACGAGTTTAAACGACTGAATTTAAAATTTTTAATTATCCTGGAAAAAAGCCAGTTGTAATGTTTCGTATAGGAGCAAACTGGTCTTCTGTGTTTACTTTGGAGGGCTATTACATCCTTGATTATGTAGTGCTATTTTTGGAACCTATATGCTGAAAGGTGGCTTCCGGCAGAAGGCAGCCCTTGGTCTCCTCCCACAGACATAGCTAATTTCAGCTGGCTTCAAAATGAACTCACTGCTGGCCAAAGCTGAACCCCTCATCCAATCTAATGGTGGTCCTGTGAGAATATATTCAAGAACAGGTTAAAAAAAAAAACACAGTGGCTGTTAGAGAGAGGAGTGAGAAAAATGTGAGAAACTATCCTGACACCAAAGTCAGTGAAGAAGGAGGGGAAGGTGCTCCAGGTGCTGGAGCAGAAATTCCTCTGAAACCCATGGAGAAGACCATGGTAGAACGGGCTCTCCCTCTGCAGCCCGCAGAGGACCATACTGGAGCAGATATCCATGGTGCTAGCCCATGGAGGACCCAACACTAGAGCAGGTGGATATGCCCTGAAGGAAGCTGCAGCCTGTGGAGGGAGAGCCCATGCAGGAGCAAACTCCTGGCAGGACTTGTGGCTCATGAAGAGGAACCCATGCTAGAGTAGGTTTTGAAGAGCGATATCCCATAGGAGGGACACCATGCCGGAGGAGGGGAAAAGCGTGATGAGGAACAAGCTGCAGAGAGAGCAAGTGTTGTGAACTGACCACAACTCCCGTTTTCAATTGCTTGAGAACAGAAGGAGGTAGAATAGTCAGGAATGAATGAGTGAAGTTGAGCCTAGGAAGAAGTGGTGGTAGGAGGAAGTGTTTTTGGTTTGTCTTTGTTTTTCAGCGTCCTACTCTATTTTAATTTGTAATAAAATTAATCTTCCCCAAGTTGAGTCTATTTTGTAATAATTGATAAGCGATGGCCCTGCCTTTATCTCTACTCATGACCTTTTATTTTCATCTTATTTTCTCCCCTTGTCCTGTTCAGGAGGTGAAGTGACAGAAGAGCTGGCTGGGGGTCTGACAGCCAAGCAAGTTCAACCTGCCACACTATCTCAAATAACAGCTTCAGAATTAATATTTTATATCAACAAAACTGTTTTCATAGAATCATAGAGTGGCTCGGATTGGAAGGGACCTTAAAGGCTATCCCGTTCCAGCCCCCTGCCATGGGCAGGGATGCCACCCACCAGACCAGGTTGCCCAGGGCCTCATCCAGCCTGGCCTTGAACACCTCCAGGGATGGGGCATCCACAACCTCGGGGCAACCTGTTCTAGTGCCTCACTGCCCTTTGAGTGAAGAATTTCCTACTATTTTTTTGTTGTTGTTTTATTTTATTTTAGTGATTTTTTTTCTATCAGGAACAAAGAGAAAATACTAATACTGAATTTCTGTGCATGTATGATTCTTCCGTGAATCCACATAAACAGTATATTGCTACATTTCAGAATTCATGAACTGCAGTCAGAAGTAACAGAGCTACAGGAAAAACTGGAGATAGCTGAAAGTGGAATGAAAAACTACAGCAAGCAGGTATGTTTACAGTTGTGTTTTTTAATAATTATTTGGCTGTAGTAGCCCTTGCAATGACATTGATTGCATTTTTATTTTAATCTCATTGTTAAAGCACTGTAGGGATTGTGAAATACAATTATTCTAACTTGCATAAATTGAGCTATTTCTTTCCTCTGCTAGGAGTTGTTTCAGTTTTTTCACCACAAATACGGTTTGATTCATTTAATTTTATTTCAGAGAAGTCACTTTGTTCACAAAAATCTGTAATCCAAGAAAATTGGTTATTAAATAAAAAGAGTCATTACTAGGGGCATCTCACTGAATGTTACATGGGTGTTTATCAGAACAAAGGTTCTGTTAAATGCTGTAGAAGATAATACAGATTTTCTTTTTTCCTTGAAGGTTGAGCTTAGAGACAAAGAAATAGAACGCCTAATGCTAGCATTGGATGGTGGTCGTTCTCATGAGGTTATATCTCTGGAATCGAGAAGTAAAAGTAATGAGAAGCTTATTGCCCATTTAAATTTGCAGGTAATGGATTAATTACTGTTGGTTAGTCAAAATGTCACAAAATACAAGCAGTCTAAAAGACAAAAACAAAACAAAACCCAACAACTTTTAGGGTATTTTTTAAAAAATCACTATTAGGTATAAAATCAACCGATGGAACTCGTGTTACTTTTCAGGTGGTAGTCTTCCTTCTCTAAATAAATTTAATTTCATGTTGTAAAAGTCTGTTGTTTTTTTTATAAAGAATTCTATGAACTCACATCTGTGTATAGTAATGTTAATCCAAGAATATTCAGGAGATTTGTTTGATACACTATTTTGACCAAGATTAAAGGTACTTATTTTCTTTAGAATTCTTTTTGTATGTGCGTACGTTCCATTTATGTTTTTAGGAACTAACATTGGTATACATACTTATGAAGAGGAGTAATCCTGCAAATAATCTCATCAGATAGTGCGGAATCATCTTTAATTCAAATGGTCCTCACCTGTACTCCAACATAGACTTGCAAGGAAAGAATAAGCTTTAAATAAAGATGTTTGTGTTTAATGTATGCATTAGCATGCATTTGATATTGGTCTCAAAATGAGAATTTCCAAAACAAATATGAGGCAGGCAGATCAAGTATAGTCAATCTCTGGATTTATACAATTTGTATACTGTTTGTATATGATGTACAGTGGCATGCAGAGCCAGACTGCAGAGCTTAGTAACAGTGCTGCAAAAATATGGTATGAGCTATAACTTGGAAGCAGTACTGCTGTATTCACAGAATTACAGAATTGTAGGGGTTGGAAGGGACCTTGAGAGATCATCAGGGCCAACCCCTCTGCCAAAGCAGCAAAGTGATCCTGAATTAGTAAGTTGTGCTGATGACATATTGATTGTACCAAGAGTGAGCCCAAGTGTCTGTGCTGTATTTCCAGAGCTTCACAGAGCTGATTTTGGGCCATTGAGGCTATTTGTTCAGGCTCGTTGCCAACATACCACTTTTACTCTCTGACTAGAAACAGATGGATATCTCTGTATAGTAGCATTTATGGCTATGGGAAGGCTCAGACCGTCTTCCGAACGAAGTGTTGCTGTAGGCCCAGAAGTTTTGAGGAAAGTTGTGTGGAGATGGAAGTGCAGCACTTCTGTTAATGTTTTTCAAGGTATTTCAGGTTCCCATTTCCCTACTTAGTGTAATTTATTGTTTTTTGTTTGTTTGTTTGTTTTTGTTTTCCTACTCTATATCTCTGCCTCTCTTCCCTGTACTTGCAGGGAAAGGTATACTGGGAAAAATAATGTCTCTAGAGCAGGATTTCTGGGAATGTTGTGTTTAAGGTGCAGACCTATGTTGAAGGCAAGCTAGATTTGGGGAATCTGATCTGTAAAGCTTAATTTTTGTGAAGGATTAACAGCGAAATTAAGCCTAGTAAATATACTGGAAAGGTGGACAGCTGAAACTGTCTTCACCTCTTGTGAAATCTAGGGAAACATTAAGTGCACTGTGTCTACCAGACTGACGCCCAAGACAGGTTTCTGTACTGATCTCTGCTTTTTAGTGCTTTGTTTTTAGAATAAAACTCAGGGTTTGGAACCTATGTAAGGAACAGCGTAGTAATGAATTCCTTCACCTTGCACACTTGTAAAATCATATTCTTTACATGTTGATGTTTATTAATTTCTAAGAATACAAAATCTAGTCATTTTTAACAGGATATCCCTTTTATATCATCGATATAGAAATACTATATTTCAGAAGGCTGGGAGGAGCTTTTGCTGTCTAGTTTAACAATGCATATTAATGTTTTAATAAAAAATATCTTTTAGGTTGAATATCTTCAGCAAACAAACAAAGAACTTGAAAATCGCATTCAAGACCTCTTGGACACTAAACAAAATGTGACTAGTGAGGTTGTGCACTTAAGCAATAAAAACGAAGAACTGTGTCAAGAACTGAATGAAATAGACCATTTGGCACAGCAGTTGGAAAGACACAAGGAAATTGTACTTGAGACTGCAGATAAAGAAATAGGAGAAGCAAAGGTAATCAATTATGTTTTACAAGAGTAGGATCTGCTCTGTTTTACAAGAGTAGGATCTCTCAGGTGACTTTTTTTTTTTAATTGCAACAAGTTACCTATTGGCTAAAGACTAATGACAGCATTTCTGTCTCATTACTGTATTGGGTGAGATTAGCTCAGCTAAGAGGCAGTCTGTCTTCTTTCTTTTATTAGTTCAGTATGAAACAAAATTGTGAGATACCTTAAACTGTTGATAGGTAACAGACATTTGCAAGAGTGATGCCTGTGTTTGGAGGGTGTTTTTTTTCTTCGAAGAGTCATGCAACAATTCATTTACTATTTGTGCTCAAAATGAGTGCGTATGCTGCAAGTTTTATGTACTGTCCATTCATAGGAGCTTTAGTGGATTTGTGAACATAAATTTTGGCAGATTGCAAGTAGATAATAATACTTTATTTCTTTACAAAAAGTTATTTGCTTAATTTTTTTATAACAAAGGAATTGTTATTATGGATATGCAACTTTTAACTTAAAGGTTGATTTTGGTTGGTAGAAAGAAATTGAAAGAAAAGATGGTGAAATACAGGATCTTGAAGAAACAATAGCAAGGCTTAAATCAGTAAGTAAAAATGCTTTCTATTCAAGTGTTTTTGTTGCATTTTTATGATTCTGTAATCCATGTTTCTTTCATTTATTATAAAATTCAACAGTGCTTTTTTTAAGGAAAACTTTCATAGTATCCCCAAATTCTCTTAAACTAATGTAAAAAATGTAAAAGCTAAAGAAGTCACACCGTATTGTTTCAAAAATTAAGCTTAAAGAAAGCTCTGTAGGCAATATGCTTTCCTGTGACCTTTTTATACATTTTGCTATTATTATTTCTGCTATCCAAAGTTGTACCTTCCTTGACATAATCATTTTTACCCCAAACTAACAATGACATCCCAGAGGATTTTCTTAATGTAGGAACTACTTTGGCTCTTCACCAGCATGTGAATAATTATGCACTACTTGCATACATAGAAACAAAGTTGAGTAGCCCATATGAAAAATAACAGCATTACCAATTTCTTGAAGATCAAACTGTTTTCAGCATATAGCAAGTTGTGTATTAGTTGCATACAGTGTTTTCTTTTAGTATTTCTAACGAACTTGAAAATATGAAAATATTTTCTGAGCACAAACTTGTAGGAAATGTATACCAAACAGCATTTGCTAAGCTGCAAGACCGAGTTGACAGAGATGCAGTATTGTGATCTGTTTTTAGAAATACCAGCAGCGTTTCTAAATGCCATTTAAAAGTATTATTTTCTGTAGTTGCTACTTTTTTCCATCTTTACATTTCACTGTGCTCCTAATTTTTTCTTGAAGTAGGAGTTGAATTAAGCAAGGGTGAATCTTCCTTCTTTCATTGCTGATTGCAAACTGTGTAGGAGGTAAGGCACACATTGATTTAACAAAGTAGTATAAAGAATGATTGCCAAATTAACACATATTACAGCATAAAACATGTGGGCTAAATAGAATTACGCAGTGTTGAATAGTGGAAGCTTAACAAAATGTTACATAACTTTTTCCAAATGTATTTGTTGGCACTTCTAATTTTTTTTTTGTAATAATACTTGTTACTGCAGGACTTGTGCTCATGTCGTAGACAGAACGAGAGGCTGAGTGAAGAACTCTTTGGAAAAGCAGATGACAAAGAAAATCTGGAAGTACTGTTAAACCAGCTTGAACAAGAAAAACACAGACTGACGGAAAAAACGGAAAACTTTGAAATAAAAGGTAAATGGTCAAATGTAAATTATGTTGCTTTAAATTTTGAAATAAAAAATCTTGCAGTTAATAATACCAAGAGACTAATAATACTAATATATCAACTAAAAAGAAGACTGAAATTCTTGAATTATAAGTTGAGATATTTTGTCTCAAAATCATGTTTTCATTCTGTTTTTGAGAACCAAAAACAGAACTTACACAGTTGAATTGTGATCCCACTTGACATCCTAATAACGATAATATGGCGGTTTCTTACAAAATAATTTATTTCATCCTGAACTGTTTTTTTTTCATTCTTTCTGAGTGAATGACTTCAGACTGTTTGAGAGCTTTTTCTAGTTGTACTTTAAAAACCTCCAAGGATGGAGATTTCTCAGTCTCTCTAGGCAACCCATTATAAACCCAACGATGTTTATTTATGCTCACAGTAAAAATGTTTTCCTTCTATTGCCTGTAGCAATTTATCACCGTTGTTTTTTACCCACTATGCACGTGGGTGCAGAAAATGGCTTCATCTTATCTAAAAACTCCTCTTGGTATTGTCACGCTGCTCTTAGGTCCCCCATGAGCTGTCTCTTTTCTAGTAAGAACAAGCCCAGTTCCTTCAGCCATTCCTTACAGGGCAAGTATTCTGCTCCTAGAACTAGCTTGGACTTGCTCAACATCTTTCTTGTACTAGGGAAACAAAACTGGATACAATATTGGTAAATGTGATCTGAGGAACCACAAGTAAAAGGGAATTATCACATCCCTCAGTCTGCATCTACACTGACACAGCCCCACTATACTGTTAGGTCTGAATTGGTTGCAGAGCAAACTGCTGACCTGTGTGTAGACAACAGTTGGCCAGGACTTTTCGGCAGATCTGGTGCCCAGGCAGCTGCTGGATTTAGTCCCTTTCAACTGAAAATGTCTCTGGTGAAATTCTTACGGTTCCTATATGGCTGTTTTTATTTCTGTTTCTGCAGAACGAGAACTTGTCCTAGAAATAGAAAGAATGAGATTAGAATACGGCATAGCCCTAGGAGACAAATCTCCATCTCGTCTGGATGCGTTTGTAAAAACTTTAGAAGATGACAGAGATTATTATAAGCGAGAATTAGAATATCTTCAGAAAATGATAAAACGAAGGCCTAGCCCAAGCCGTAGGACTTCAGAGAAGGTAATATTTTATGGTCAACACAGTCTGGAAAATAATGCAGAAACACTGCAGACAAATTAAGGGAGCTTTTGAATATATTTTCAGTAGCAGTAAACATGTAGCAGTTGTTTTTTTTAATTATATTCTTAGCATAAAAAATTAACTGCAAGTAACTTCAATGAACTTGGTTTTATTTCCCTATTCACATTTTACAGTAACATTGATTCATTATTGATCAGTTTGTTTAAAATAAATAGAATTAGATGATAAAGAAACAACAAAAAAAGTTTGAAATCCTATTGTTAGCTGGTTTGCTTTTTGTCTTTAACAGTTAATTCTCATTTTTGGTTTATACAAGAAGCCTGGCATTGCTGGGAATTAAAACTTACTAGACATATATTTTTCATGTATTATTAATCGTATGAGTTCTTTTTTTCTTGCATTGCTTAATTATCCAAATATTTTAATTAGTATATTTGCACCTAAATTTTATTAATCACTTTGCAGAGTGAAGATCTTAGATTGATCACCAGAGAAAGAGATGAGCTACAGTCCATGTTAGACAGATTTGAAAAACATATGATAGAAATTCAATCCAATGTCAAATTATTGACTGCAGAAAGAGACAGATTAAGTATTCTTTATGAACAGGTAAGAAGAGATTCTTTATCATTGGCATTGAAATAACTGATTAGTGCTTACCTTACTACTACTTGTTTAAAAAGGAAAAAAATCCACTCTATAATATATAATAGAACTTGAGGAGTATAGACCTACTGGAGAACAACTAAGAACATTAAAATCTGTACCTACTTTTTAAAATTGTTAATAGAATCATGTGTTCTAATGTTCGTGTATTAACTTCAAAGCCATTCTAACTTTCTACTGGCATTTGGAAATGAGAAAGATCAGGAAAAAATCAAAAGAATGCATGAGAAAGTTGGGTAAGCATACAGGCTGGAAAAAAATAGTATTTAAATGATGAGAAAACAGAGTGAAGTTAATCTATACTTGGAACAGCAGAGGGATGCCAAGTATGTTGGCAGCATAAGTTGTCATGACAGTGTGTGACTTGAAATAGATTTTGGTTATCTAGGGAAAAATGGGACTATAATAGTACTTCTATTGTAATAATTGTTGAAACTTTCTGTAAGCATTTACACTGTATTAGTTGCAATCCACATATGCTAACAACGATAACTTTTTAAAGTCTCAGAGTGAATTAAACAGGCTGAGAAGAGAAGCAAAACATAATTTAGTTTCTCAAAGTCATGTGGAAGAAGAAAGAGACGTTGCACTGACTGACTTTAGAAGACTAATGGCAGAAAAGGAAAGCCTAAGAGAAAAAATAAAGGTGAGATTTTTTTAGCTGCATTGCTTGCAGTAAGGTGGTATATGGGAAAGACTTAGAAATTTTGCCATGTTTGTGTCTGGTTGTCAGTCATGTCCACTTTTCAGTAACTTTTCAACTTGTCTGATTTCAAAATCACTTGAGAGAGCTGGATGAGTTGTCTGAGTTATTGTAAACTCAGTTGCTAAGTGGGGATGGGGTAGAGGAACATGCTTGAAGTGTCTGCAGGCAAACATGGCATCCCCTTTATGTGTAGAGACTAGATATGAAGCCTCAACCATAGAATATTTGTATATACTACTTTGAAGATGTTCTCCTAATGCTAAGCTACACATGCTTGTGATACTTTCTGTTGCCCTGTAGCTCTGTAATCTTTCAGCAGCAACTCACAAGTATTAATTCAATTGGGACCAAATATAAATATATGCTTCCTTTAACAGAACTCTGGTTCAGTAATTTTTTGTTATTGTTTATATGTATATTGAACTGGAGCGGTGTATTTTCAGCTATTGCTCTCTGGTTTCATAGAGAACTTTGCATTAGGTTATGCATCTAAGAAGTAGAACAGTGTTTTCTTACAGATATTTACATTTAAGCATAATGTATCTTATTACATGTAGTCCCATATTTCTACCTCAGATTCAGCAAGAAACAGCTAACCTTGAAAAAACAAAGATGCAGCGTGATATTTCAGAACTGGAAAATAATATTCATGAAGTAAGTACATTTTTTTTTTTTTATTTACCAAGCAAGCCTTTATTCTAGAATAGGGTAGACATTTCAAGCAATTAATTTTGCTAGCTGCTTTCAATTTAGATTTATTTAAAAAACAAGTATGATAGTTTTCTTCAATAATAACATACCTTTTTTTTAATTGTAGTTTGAGATGGAAAGGTGTGAACTAAAGAGTACAATCTCTATCCTGAAAGAAAGAATAAACTCTTTGGAAAATGAATTAAAATTGAAGTCCAATAAACTTGCCCAGACATCTGATGATTCTTCTCAATTTAAAGCTGAGCTTTGCTCACTTCAGTAAGTCTAATGCAAAATGTAATTTTCTTTCACAGATGCTAACATAATTTTGCTTCTTCTTTGAACATATTGCAGAGTTGAGTTGTTGGTAAAGACTAAAATATTTTATATATATATATCCCTTGGTACTGTTTTTGTCTTAAGGAAAAGTAAACCGGAGTAAGGAAAGTGCTGTGGTAGCTTTTCACAGTGAACTCCTCCTGGACGTGTTTGATGACCAGATACATTGAATCTTTTTGTGGCTAACAGTGAATGAAAAATTTCTCCTCCTTCTTGAACTGTTTCCTCCAACAACCATGTACTCTGCTTATGAATGTAGCAGAACTGAAAATTTCTAAAAGGACTTCCAAATACTGTTTGCTAAAATTAAGACAGATGTTTTTACAAACTGCAGCAGTGGGATCAAATTGTGCTTGTTTTATGGAGGTGTCAATAACACTGAAGATTTTATGCCAAGCATCATTGATACTTGACGGTTGAGTGGTTCATGGAGAGCCAGTCTGAAATGACATCTCGTTTGAACTGTTTTCTTCCATCAGCCTCTGTCATATGCTAGCACTATCACAAACATACTACAGTAAGTTGGCATCTTAAAATCCATAGGCCCAGTCTGCAGGGATTTGACCCACTTACTTAGAAGTGTGGGATTAAGTATACCCATCTATTTTCAAGGCCTATTTAAACTTGCAGGCTCAATGCTGGCCCTTAAAGTTGGTTTAGAACTCCCATCAGATATCTAAATGTGGTGGGACAAAAAGAAGCCTTAGAGAATGTGGAAATGGATAACTGGATAAATCTGTGCAGAGATTTGGAAATCTGGCATCTGATAAAGGTAGAAATGAGAGCCTTGGATACAAGACACACTACAGGATAGGTAATGCTGTAAACAAGATGTCATGTCCCACCCCACATCCCACTCCACACTCCCAAAATATATATATATAGGGGGAAAAAAAAATTGTACTATATTTCTGTACTGTTATACAGTACAGTACAGTAGCAGGGGTAGATAACTGTGAAGAGCTAAAGCTCAGAAGCAAGGCTCAGTTCATCCAACACTCTAAATTGTACAAAGGCTACTTGTTGGTAAAATCATTAATGTGTTTGTTTGTAAAATTGTGACATCATTCATAGGAGTGGATTATCTTGTTAGTTTCTTTTCAGTTTTAGAAGTTTTGCTATTGCTGTGTTTAGGGCTCCTTTTTACTTCTAAAGTTTAATTCTAAATCGAGTGAGTGATCTTCACTTGCCGATGCATGGTATTCTGGACTGAGAAAAGGAAAAGCTTCTCTAGCTTTTCTAGTAATAAAAATCAGAGGACACGAGTGATTCATCTTACCATGATTATTCCATAGCACCATTTTGAAATGATGTTAAGGTGGACTTGCCACAGGGGTCCAGAGCAACCAGGTCGTGTTGGTCTCAGCAGTCTTTAATAGTCCTCTCCTGCCCTGTCTAGGAGGGAGAGGATTGGTTAGTATGACACAGTCATGAGGTTACGCTGGAACTGTTCCAGCATTTCAAGCAGCTCAAGAGCCACAAGTTGAAGGTCCTGAGTTAGTTCCCAAACTTTTTTCAACTGTGTACTGATTTTCCAGGCTCTTAAATGAACAACTCCAGAGGTCTGTTGAAGACTTACAGCACCGTTTGTCTCTCAAAAATGATGAACTGCAGTCAGCTCGAGAAGAAATTACAAAGCTAGAGGAAGAAATAGGTGATCACTAGTTATTTTTACTTTTATTTCCTATTTTTAAAATCAAGAGTACTTATTGCTTTATTTATAGATAGGTTAAACCAGAAGAGCACTTCACATGATGAGGCAGTCAATGTGCTTAGAAGTACCATTACAGTTTTGGACAAAGAAAAGGACAGTCTTCAAGAAACTGTAGATGAAAAAACAGAAAGAATTGCATGCTTAGATGACAACTTAGCTAACAAGGTATGTGCCAAGTACTTCGCACTCCATCTGGGGATTTGTAAAACCATTATATTTTAGGGAGACATTTTGCCTTGATAACAAAACCTGGGCAGAACTCTAGGCATCGCGTGAACTCTGTTTGGCAATACAAAGTCATTTGCCAACTCAATAAAGTTTTAATTATGATTGTTAGTGTGTTCCCTATACTCTCCAAGAAAATATGAAAGTATTCTTCCCATTTTCCACTTGGAGGTTTATATTGAGATAGATGGTTCCAGCTTGAGTTGGCAGAATTCTTTGCAGACTTCCATCTATTTTTGACAAGACAATCCTGTCTCAGTAAAGAAGCTTGGCAATTTGAATGTGCAAAGATGCAAATACTTACAGATGAAGAGTTGAAATAAAGGTTTACACATAAAATTATTTAACTTGAACTATCCTGGAGTGTTGCAATATAATAATACCTAGTAAAATTTTTGCTTTTATTTTAATAGGAAAAAACAATTACTCATTTACGTCTAACTCTCTCTGAGCTGGAGTCATCAACAGAGTGAGTAAAGGCTAGATCAGTTTATTCAGTGATTTTTTTTTTTCTCCAATAAATATCTTCAGTGATCTTAAAGTAGATGGCAATTTTAGTTATTTTGTTGAAAAGGGTTTCATTCTGTTTAAGTCAAGTAAAGGAGTATACGTTGTAAAGAAAGATGCACATAATTTTTAAAGAGACTTCCCATGCACTTAATTGCATGCTGCTAGGGTACTGTTAACGCAGCAATTAACAATTAACGATTGTTTGTCTATTTTTATTTTCCCAACATTTCTTAATTCTCAATTAAGAAGTGGCTTTTTAGTATTCTAATTATGCCACTAAATATTATTAGATTTGCTCAGGTATAACTCAAGAGCTGAATTCTAACTATTGGCAAATTAATTCTTCTAGTTTATGCTACCAGTGCTCCTTATTAAAGTATCTTTAGTTTTTAGCTGGGTTTTGTCTGATCTTTCCTTCTTGCCTCCTTTTAAGCATCACTTTTAAACCTATAGCTTTCAAAAAGAAAATACTTAAAACAGCAATATTTAAACATCTCAATGCCAGTGTAACTGAGTATTTGGTACATTGATACATAAAGTATCTGCGGCAAAAAAATAGTGCAAATGTCTGCTGATATTCTCATGTTTATATTTCTAGTTTTCTGTGTAACCTCTTCCACACTGTTTTGCTTGATGCCGTTTAAGTCAGATATCCAGGGAAGTTTGTCTTTTTCCTTTATGGTATGAATATGCATCTGCTAATATACTGTAATCACTAACAGACACAGGTAAACACAAGTATCTGTAATTGCTGTTTGCTTAATAAATGTGTAACATTTTTCATATCATATCTTCAAAGGTGAAGAGTAAGTCCATATTATTTGTACATATTAACATGTTACATCCTTATGTTTATGTTTAGTTTATGCTTGTGTTTGTCAGCCTTCAGAGAGCAAGAGTTGTACCTTGTAACAAAACAAACAAAAAACAAGCAAAAAAAACACAACCTTTTGTATATACATAAAGTCCACATTTGATAATTTTCAGCAGTATGCAGTGTAGTGTGAGAAGGGACATCTTAAATAAGTTTTTTCAAAATCCTTCACTTGATAGCCAGCTAAAGGACATGCTGAGCAGCAGAGACCGTGAGATATCTAGCTTACATCGCCAGCTTGATGCATCCCATATGGAGCTTGCAGAAACAGGAAGAGTGAAAGAAATAGCTCTGAAAGAAAATAGACGATTACAAGATGACCTAGCTACAATGACCAGAGAAAATCAGGTATGAAGGCAGTACATACTCTTGAAGAATTTATTTATTGTTTGCTTGCATATAATGGAACATCAAAACTGCTACATCCTGAGTTTTGCTTGAGTATGATTAATTATGGGCATTTCTTGAATACTGAGCTATTAACAGTGACAGGGAAGAAAATGTAAAAGCAATTATTCTGGGTATCTTTATATGTATAGTCAATACAGTGGGAGAAAAATAAACAACCTTTCCGTTTAGTCATTCTTCTCCAGATTAAAAATAAATTTAAATAAAATAAATTGATGACACAACTGATTTATCCTGTAATAAATTTGTAACTTGGTTATATCACTTGGTAGTTAATTGGAAAAAAATAAAAATAAAAATTGTATTTATTACCTGTGGAACAGGGAGGATATTGAGAGAGCAAGACATTGTAAAAGCAAATGTCAGGTTATTAGTTGGTTCATAAATAGTGAGGGGAAAAAAAAAATCATTAGTATATCCAAATACATTTTGGTACACAGTGATTCTTTGGTTTTATCTATCTAGTTTCCACGAAGCATTGGCTGTATTGGGTGAATTACACCACATTTGTGATCAGTGTGTTTTGGAATGTAGATTTTAATGTTTGTTTTCTGTGAACCTTGGTAAAGGTGGCTGTAAAAAAAAAAGTGTTGTCAGGTGCTTAATCTCCAGTTCTGGTAAGGTCAGTTTCCATTTCTGTGTGCTGTTCTGCAGGAACTCTGCTTTCACTGATAAACTGGGAAAAGTCAATTTTGGGAGAGAAAATACAACAGAGTTTAAAAGCTACAGGACAGAAGGATCGAAGAAAGCTCGTTTTAAATTATTGTAGACCTGAGTAGTCTGAATTTGTTTCCTGATTTCAGGAATGGATAAGGATGCAGAGTTGATGGGAATAGGAGGGGTTTCCTTTCCGTTATGTCAAGATTGTGTGGGTTTTTTAGATCGTGAATTCAAAGGTGCCTGGAGAAATGTTCTTATTGGGTTGTCTGCATTGGTAAGGTAGGTGTCTGCTGAGGTGGTATCAGTTCAGCTGTGCTTTACAGCTTTTAATTTTTTCCTGGTAACTCTGTTCATTTACTTTGATTGACTGCTTGCAGAGTTTTATTTTACTTATTTTTATTTATATTAGTTTTATATGATTTCATCTTTTCTTAACTCTCACTAGTTGAGAGTCATAACGTATTTCCTTGCTAACAGCTTGACAATCAGTAGCTTTAGGCCAAAAAGTAGGCGGGGAGTGGTTTCTGTTTGCCTGGTGGGCTCAGAGTGTTGGTTCATGTGTACTAGTGGTCACCTTACCAGTGAAGAGGCATACAATCTCTTTCATTTGCTGATGGCTGAATACTTTTCCTTGAAAGGGCATGCTGTAAATGCATGAGTTAAACTTACGTCAGTCATAGAATCAAAGTTGAAATAACATCCTTAATGTCTTGAGAAATTGTCTATTTCATTAGGGTATCACTGAATATTTTGTAGAAAAATGGGCTGTTTCAAGCTGGTGGTTTAGTGTATGTTAAATGAAAACTCCAAAATAGAAGTAGTTGAGAGGTTCAGTTATTTGAACTATGAGATTATCACCATCACTGTTACTGTTGTGGCATCTTCATGCTGAAGTGTTCCCCAGGGTTCACAAGCTGAAACCACCACTGTTGTATGAGGCTAATTCTTTCAAAGAGCACAAGCAGCATATATAGTTCATGTCCATCTGCATGCTTCCAGTCAGCATTACTTCATCTGTTCTTACTTGGAATTCTTTGGGGGTGGGATCCATGGCTGGGAGTATCTGAAGTGCATGCAGTCTTGTTAATCCCTCACATAAGGTGCTGAGGAATAATGAGATGGTTTTGAGGACCAGTTGGTTACTGCTGGCCAAAAGTCTCCCATTTCCAAGTGTATGAAGTGGATGCAATAGATGCAGTAGAATGTTCATATAGGCGTTATATAGCAAACATGCCTGGTGTAGGCTAAGCAACATTGTTTTATTGGATTAAACATTAGAAAAACTAGAGCATATGTGACTGTGATTTAAAGAGCTAGCCCAGAGTTTCGTTGCAACTCTTTCCTGCCTATTTAATCAAATACAGCTATTGCCAGCTTCATGAGATTCAAAGGCTTTGTACAGTTTTGATGCTGAGATACAAATGCTTGTTTGAATTCTTTGTAAATGCCAACCCTAGAAATAATGAGAGACATTTGTGAATCCATGTATTTCCATTCCATCAATTCAGCTGAGTCTGAAGCTAAAACCTTCAAGATGTTGTAAGTGATGTAGCGCACTGAATCTTTTTTGTTAAAGATATGGTACAATACATAAACGTACAGGTGCATTACTGAGATTAGAAATGCCATTCACAGGTATCTAATATGATAAAGTGTTAAATATTATCATAATCGATGACTAAAGCTTTCCCAGTGTGTTTTAGAAGACCTGAATTCAGCATAAGCTAAATAAGGCACAAAGTAGAAAGGCTGCTGTTAATGAACATTAACATACCAAAAAAAGAAGGAAAAGAAATATCCTCCATTTCCCCCACGTGGGGGAACATACATAGTGGGGATAGAACATATTTGCCTTTCGGGCTCTCCTGGCTTGAGGACACAGATGAAGGGAATTGCTGAACCTGAAAGAGGGCCAGATTTGGCAGGTCCAACATCTCAAATTCCATGGAGCATTTTTTATGTTTAAATGTGGTCTTAAGAATGCCTTTAGTTAACTTATCTTGCAACTCAACTTTCTAACAACAGAACATTTATTTTAAAGCTGTTTTTTATAGTTATTTGGCACAGAAAACTTAATCTATCAGGGATAGTGAATCTTAAAAAAAAATCCCAGCCCCCAAATATGCATATATTAACTTTTCCAAAGATCAGTCCAGTGTGTTGTCAGGGAATCCGTAGATTTTGTGAACTGGTATGATATTCATTGTTTCACATTTGTACTGTGATATTTTTGCCTGGAGAACCCTTTCGTGTAGCTAAGGTAATCAGGGATGTTTTTTGAACCTTACAAAACCCCAGGGAATTTGACTAAATTACTTAAAAGTAGAATAGAATAAAATCTAGCGCATATGTAATTACTTTGATTGTCTGATAGAGTAATATATGGTGATTAATTGACTCTAACGCAGTTTTGCCTTTATGTAATCTTTTTAGGCTGTCAGTACCGAGCTTGAAGATGCAATACGTGAAAAAGAAGAAATGAAAACTAGGGTTCATAATTATATAACTGAAGTTTCTAGATTTGAGAGCCTGATGGCTTTAAAGGTAAAGATAAAATGTGTCAGCACTCATTACTGTTTTCACTAATGTCATTGGGTTTAGATTATAGCATGCTCCTGTTAGGGTACTATAAACAAATGAAGAAACGTGGGGTTTTGTGTCCTGTTCTCTCCCCACCTCCTATCTCCCTTTTTCTTCTTTTAGCTTTCATATGCTTTATCTGCAGTATTTTCAAGTTTCTAGTCAATGTATACAAAGCCTTACTAGATCTGAAGCTTTGATTACGCTCTGGCACATCACAGTTCTGTTGATAAAATTTCAGTTGTCCATAACATGGCAGAATGACAGACATATGTTTGAATATTGTTTTACTTTTTGAATTTTGTGAGTTTTAACAACACAACCAGTAAAACATCTGGTACTATACAATGATTAATAGACAACATGCAAGCTTAAACTATAGTTTTTAATATTTGGCTATTTCTAAAAAGATAAATTTTAGCTGTACTTCTCCTGTAGGACATTGTAAAAATAGCATATTGGAATGTTTTCTCTATGATTAATAAGATTTCAGACTTTTTGCTTTACCGACAAAACAGTGCTCTTGATAAATGCATTTCATCCTGATACTTGGATTCAAAAGTGTTAAATGTGTGAACTAAATCTTATACATTCTATTTATTTTTAATGATTATTTCAAGACAACACGAACTAGTAAATTTAGTATGTGACTTTGGTTAGGAAAGAATGAGTTTTTATCTGACTCTGCTTTCATGTGCTAGCTGAATCTTTGCAAATTCAAGCACTTTATACAAGTGGAAACTAAAGCACAGAGGAAAATAAAGGTTGGTAGTATATGGTTAGCCTTGAACTTTCAGTTTAAAACACTTGGAGCTTAGTTGTTAAGAGTGATTATAATTATATGTCATATGTCCAAAGCACTTCAGCTCCAAATGTGGCTCGATCTTTGGTAAATGGGATTTCAGTCATTCAAGTCAGGTACCAAGAAACTAGTGGCGAATTATGAAAATTTGGTTTCAGGGATTTGTCTAATATTACATACGCATGTTTTCTGTGGAGACAAGGATTTACTTTTCTGCACAGTCTTCAGCTGTTTAATCATGAGTTTCTGCTTCCTAATGCCCCTCATTCTCTTCTGCAGGAAAGAATTTTGCAAGCAGTAGCCTTCCTCACTAGCTAAATCTGATTCATGTTAGCAATATGCTCATCCTGCAGTGCACTGAATGAAGAGGGGAAGAAAGGAATGGAGCTAAATAGAGAAATTAAGCACCACCTTATAATATACATTTGTAGTTGGCAAAGTTAAAATTCACAAGCAGGATTTTTTTCTATTACTGCATACCTTGCAAGCACTAAAGTCTGCAGTTTTGTACTTTTATGACAGACTGCTCAGTGTGTATGCCCAAACGGGTTATCAGTCTTTCAGCCACTGCTGTAATATAAATATTAGTAAGAGTGCAGTAAGTAAAAGGGCTAAAAATAGACTACTGCTGGAATTTGTTGGATAGACCACTAAGGATCAGTACATCACCTTAATGTGACCACTGACAACACAGAGGTCCAAGAGAACTCCTCTCTTTGGAGCCTTGAAACTTATTAGCAACTGCTAAATGTAAATATTCCTATTCAGTAAAACTCAGTGCCATCACTGTATTTATTTGCACTTTTATTTGGACTTGCAAAAGAGATGACGCAATTTAGTAACTGACAAGATAATAAGATTAAGAAAATGCAGAAAGTTCCTACTTTCTTCTGAAAAAATATAAGTAGTAGGCATTAAAAAATGTCAAGTTATGCTAGGCATTGCAGTGTTTTATTGTTTCATCTAGGAAAAAGAAAACCAAGATTTGTTAGAGAAGTTCCGAATGGTCCATACACAAGCTGAAGACTGGGAAATCAAGGCTCACCAAGCTGAGGGGGAAAGCAGCTCAATACGACTTGAACTCCTTTGTGTGGATACAGATCGGAGACATCTTCGTGAGAGAGTAGAACTTCTGGAAAAAGAAATTCAGGAGGTAATAACTTGCACAATGTAGTTCTGTCAGGGAAAATGAGATATGTTCAAGTGGTTTTGTAATAAAGTCAACATACTTTTTTTTTTAATGCTTGAACAGAAGTTAATTTCTATTCATGACTGTTTCAAATATGGACAGTTTTTGAAACAGTAACTCATTCTGATTACTTGTGTTTTCCTTCTCTAACCTCCTTTCCCCAATATCCCAAAATCAGAATGTGTGCATTTTAAGAACTCTTCTGTTGGGTGATCATGGTTATTAAGTTGTTGTCTCTATAAGAAACTTCTATTTAGCTGCTTCAAAATATTTGCTTAGCAATAGCTAAATAGCTATTTAGCAATAGCTTTGTGAGTATTGTCTAAGTTTAGTTCTTAAATTTCTTTTGAAGCTTTGAATGAAGCATTTGAAGCATTGGTAGCTGGAGTAAAGGCAGAAATTTGGTGGTGGTAGTAGTAGTAGTAGTCCAAATCCAGATTTAGGATTACATAGTACAGAAAGCTGGATCAATAACATTAAAAGGAAAAATTTAGAGTTCCAGACTGACCGTATTCTGTCTCATGCTTTTAATTAACCAAAATAAGAGTAAGAGACTTAATAATGTAAGCCAACTAAAGAAATAGATAATATTTTGGGTGTTTAAAACTTTAATTCTCTTCTGATGCTGCAATCCAGCCTCCTTCCACTCTATAATACCAGTATAGCCCTTTAAGATGGTGAATCAAAAATTGCAGAGGTCATTTATCAGGCTATGGTTTAGAAAGAGAAGAAGAAAATAATGTAATCTGATGGTAATTTTATAGGGGAAGTTAATTTTGAAGGATAAAGAAAAAAAAATCTGTTACAAGAGAACTGTTAACATTCAACACTGAAGAGGTACCCATATTTATCTTTGTTTAGCATATTATGGCAGCACAAGCATACGAATCTCAGATCTCCTCCATTACAAAAAATATGTCCAAATTGGAAGAGGACATTAAACGGGAAAATCAGGATAAGTCTTCTGTGTTGGCTGACCTGGCTTCCGTGAGAGAACTCTGTGTTAAACTTGAGGCTAGCAAAGAACTTTTATCTCGACAGCTTGCTTCCAAAAGCATGGATTATGAACGGGTAAGCAGCAAAGGCAAATTTACTATGTTATAATAAAATATCTTCTGCTTTTAATCGTTTTTGAAAAAAAAAAAAGAATAAATTACTTCGGAGAGCAAAGTAAATTAATTTACATCAGTGGTTTTGCATTTATATGTGTGTGAATTCTTACAAATTTTGCTCTATACAGATCTGTTTTTATGTACAGAAAGAGTTTCATTCATTACCATTAAAAATGTGGCAGCGGTAGTTTTTGTTAACTGCAAAGGCAAATTATAGGAATTTGGTTTTATGTACTGTATTGTAATTTATTCTGATTTACATATTTTATACAAGGTGAATGCTGCATTTATTTATATGTTAATGACTTTTCCTAATGGATTTTCTCAATTAAATTTAAATTTTAGATATAGCTGAAAAGCGTTAAATATTTTCAAATAGTTTAAACACTTCTAAATGCTCATAATATCTGAACTTTTTTTCTTTTGAAGCAGTTATTAATGAAGTCATGTCTTTACTTAGTGATTTGATTGAGCTTTCCACTACTGGTTATTCAAGATCTTGAGAACAGGAGGTCTCATCCCCACAGAATTTCTTTATATTGATAAAATTGATGAGGAAAACAAACATTTCTACACTTTTGGCAAAAGTTGAGAAGCTAATTGAGCTGACCTAGTCAAATAGAATGAAGTACAGAATATATGATTTTTTTGTACCTGTGCAAAAGCCTACACCATTAAAAGCCAGTTAGTGTTCCAGGTACTTATCCAAACATTTCCAGCACACCAGTTCTTGGTAGGACTTTGACTGATACTTGAATATTTCTTAATTAAGCGTAGCTTTAAATAATTTTAGGTTTTAAATGTGTTTTTTGAGCTCAATTTTCTTTCCACTTTTAAGAAAATTCCAATCAGTTTGGTTTTTACAACTTGTCAGGAAAGCGAATTGTGTTGTTTGTAAACACAGTGTATAAATAAATAATAAAATCTGTGTCCTAGGTTCTAGGTGAATTAGAAGATATGAAATCAGAAGCAGAGTTGCTGAAAAAGCAGTTATCCAGTGAGAGACTTACAATTCAGAATCTTGAAACGTTGCTGGCTACCAGTAGAGATAAAGAATTTCAGAACCATTTAACATCCCACGAGAAAGATTCAGAAATTCAGCTACTGAAAGACAAGCTAACACTTGCAGAGGGCAAACTGTAAGTCCTAAATTACATGTGTTACATGGGTTACAGGGAAACTTTTTCTTTGTGGCAACACTCACAAAGTCAAATTCTTGATATTTAGTTTGGTTGGCTGAGTGGATTTTTGCAGCAAAGCCTTTTGGCTTATTGTGACATTGTTTACTGAAAATTTCTCTTCGCATCTTTCATATCACTTTGATTAATCACCACTGTGGTGGACATCAGTTTAGCAGTGAACTCAAACAGGAGTTCCAAAGGAGACCTACTCTGAAAGGAAAGGTACACCCTGTTTAGTTTTTTTTCAGTCTTGAGAATAAGCACTGAATTTCTTTCCCTGTGCCTAGTGTTGACTTCAGAATGTTTGCTTTACTTTCTCTGCTGATCGTGACTCCTTCTCACATGAGATTTTCTCACATCAAAGTCAGGTACAGGAGGCTATACCTTTCCTGAAGTTTACTTGTCTGATATAACTCTTCCATCTTTTCAGTGCAATCACTAAAATCCTTTCCTTCGAGATCAAGGGAGGTGATCCTTCCCCTCTACTCAGCACTGGTGAGGCCACACCTGGAGTGCTGTGTCCAGTTCTAGGTTCCCCACTACAAGAGGGACATGGAGCTACTGGAGAGTCCAATGAAGGGCCACGAAGATGATTAAGGGACTGGAGCATCTCTCATATGAGAAAAGGCTGAAAGATTTGGGACTGTTTATCTTGGAGAAGAGAATGCTCAGGGGAATCCTATTGGTGTATGTAAATACCTGAAGGGAAGGTGTGAAGAAGATGGAGCCAGACTCTGTTCCGTCATGCCAGTGACAAGACAAGGGACAGTGAGCACAAACTGGAACATAGGGTGTTCCCTCTGAACATCAGGAAGCACTTTTTGACTGCCAGTGAGCAAACACTGGCACAACTTGTCCAGAGGGGTTGTGGAGTCTCCCTCCTTGGAGATGCTCAAAACTCATGTGGACATGGTCCTTGACAAGCTGCTGTAGGCGGCCCTGCTTGAGCAGGGGTGTTGGACGAGAGGACCTCCAGAGGCTCCTTCCAACATCAACTATCTTGTGATTCTGTGATGTATTGTTTCTTTTAAATATAAATGGAGCTGAAACTGACATGTTTACAAATGTCGACAGCACTTTCCATTTTGATTGTCTTTGCTTATAAGCTCAATAGAATAGCTACAACTTCTCATGCTGTGCCTAGATTCTGCCTCAGTTTTTTAATACTTACAGAGAAAAGATGGATCTTTTTGGAGAAATAAAGTTAAGAGTAGGGAGGATATTTTTTTTTTATCTCAAATGTGGGTACTAGAAAAGTGTGGGATTTTTTAAAATTATTATTAAAAGAATTTTAACCACATACAAAGAACATAAACTAATGGAATGTCCTGAGTGAAATAAAACACTAAAATTACAAGAAAAAGAAAGAATGAGTTTTTTGTTTAACATAAATTTAGCTTGCTCTGTACAAACATTAAAACTTTATATAAATGACTTAACGGTAATTTTTTCACAAGATTTCTTAAACCCAAATTGTGGGGTTCTTTTCCTGTTCATTGCAAATGTCAATACTTGCATTGTTAATAGAATAAGATCTAGTAGGAAGAGGGAAGATGTTCTGGAAGAATAGTGACTGTTCTGCATTTTTAGGGATCAAATCTCTGGATTATTTCACATCTCCCTGGAGTCAGAAAACAGCAGGTGCTCAGACACAAAGTCTGTGACTGAGCTAGGAATAGAACTTGTTTTTTTCAGGATTCAAGTGAAGTGCTTAAGCAATAAACTAGTTCATCTTTCCTTCTCCAGAACTGACTTTTGAGCACTCAACTTCATACTGACTTTGAAGATTTTATAGAATAATGCAGCTGTTTAGATTCTGGTTTAGATGACTTATTTTACACCCAAGTAATGACTTTTTTTGCTTACTCTCTAATGCAATTCAGGGCATTTTGCAACCAAGCAAGGAGTTGTCCAAGCTGATGATTTGCTGAGCAGCATATTTAATTAGGTCACTCAAGATTTTTCAAGGCTGCTTTTCTTTCTGATTCTTGTGGTTGAAACAGCTGGCCCCAAACACAAGGGTGTACTTGACGTGCCTTCAGGAACTGGGCTTTGCTGGCATGAGTTTGCATTAATACTGGTTTTATTTAGATGTTATTCAACTGTTTTTGTTTCTAGACAGGTAGCTGGAGCCTGCTTAATACACTTTCTACTGAAACCATATCTGTTTCCTGTCCACGGACAAGATAATATTTACTATTTCGTTCTTTTTAACTGTACGCATAACCAGCTTCACGTTGCACCAGAAGATAGTAAATCAATAAAATAATCATGTAATTATTTTGTCTGTTTCTATAAAGTACATCTCTGCTTACCTTTGTCCGACAAAGAACATGATGTATTGTAGTAAGGATGTATTGAGAGACTTGCCAGCTTCTCACAGATTTCTCACCTTAGGTTCCTTCCAGCAACATGCCATTGCATTCATTAGGCTCACACTCCTTCTGAATTCTCTCTTTGATTTGGTTTGTGTGAAACAACATATTGAGAATGTTTTTGTTTTGTTGACTTGTTCTAATTCCTCTATGCTCCCACCTGCCAGTGTACAAAGCAAACTTGGTTGCTTCTCATGATTTTTTTTTAGAAGCAGTCATAATAGAGAGGTTTCCTTACTTCGAAGTAAAGTTGCACAGCTGCAGACTGACTATGATGTTTTAAAAAGACAACTAACAACCGAACGATTTGAACGGTAAGAGGCTGTTTTTTCATATTGAGGTGGTTCCTCTCTCTCATTTTAAAACTGTTTTTTTCAATATGAGGGCACTTTTATGGAAAACTGTGTTACTACTTTCATGTAAAACCTAATATTCTCAACCTGAAAACTGCTTAATTAAAAGAAAAAAAAAAAAAGAAACTTAAGCTGTTTCTGAATTCCCTCCTAAATTTTGTGAATTTAGCATTGCATTAAAAAAAATAAATCCATTGACCTAAAAAAGAAGAAAAACTTCTTTACAAGAAAACAAAGCTCTTTGCAAACTATTGTGAAAATCACCAAATAAAAATATGTAAATTTTTTTTTTTTTTGCTCTAACATCCTGCAGTACCGAAGTGTTTTGTAACTGAAGTTACTATCTTTTGGTAGGGAGCGTGCAATTCAAGAAATGCGTCGACACGGTCTATCTACATCATCATTACGTGCTTCACCTCCTCTCAGTTCTACTTTAAGGTCTCCCTCTCAGTCTCCAGAACGTGCAGCTCTAAGGACAGTTGAAGAAGCGGCAGCTGAAAAGTAAGTGATTTGATTTTTTTTTCAGATTGTTTCCATATAAGAATTAGATTTAAACTGTTTCTAACTAACACTTTTTTAATTTTATTAAGTTCTTCAACACCTTAGGTGGTGCTTATTCTTCTGTTGACTCTCCTACTATAAATTATTGATTGGAAACAATAGATGCAAAGTGCTCTCCAAAGACCACATGCTGTAATGGATTCCCATTCCTGTTTTTGTTAATGGTCTTGCATCATCTGACAGCTCCCAAATATATTGCCTTCTTATTATTGTCATTAATTATGTCCAAATATATATTGCCAATTTATTGCTGTTAATAGTTATCCCCAAACAATGAATGATTCATATTAAGAGAAACATCATGAGATTCTCTCAAGTACAACAATGACAGAAAGGTAGCACATAGAAGAAAGCCCCCAACACATTAGATGAAACAGTCACCAAAAGTGCTTAAAAATTATCACTATGTTTCTCATTGTTAGTGCTCGGAGGCTATGAATGTCTAAGATCATGGTCACCAGAGTCCATTAAAAAAAAAAAGTCATAATCAGCCTCATTCATTTTCACTGACAGTTTTATTCTTTTAGAGGTCATTGTTTTAGATTATGTCTGTTACATGTTACAGGCCTGATTAGTTGACTTTATATCCTGTCTCTGCCATACTGTGTTATAGTTTGCAGTGAAAAGTGGAAGGTTAGGGAGAGGGAAGCAGTTATTGTTTGGGAAAGAGCATATTTAGCAATAACAACTTATGAATCTAACTGCTCAGTCCAAAAGACAGAATTCCAAATTGATAACGGTTCAAACTATTTATGTGGGTAAATACATATGGCCTGTTCTTAGGCTTGCTTTTGGTAATATAAAGTCCTATTTCCTGTATTAACAAGGAGGAGGAAAGAGTACTTGTTACTTTTTTTGCTTTATTGGTGAGCCATTAGGCAAATCCTGTTACGTTGCAAATCAAGATTTTGCCCAGTAATCTCTGGATCATTTTTTTTTCTCATTCTTAAGATAATGGTAAATAACATGTTTCTTATGTTTCTAATGGTAAATAACATGTTTCTCATGTTTTGCTGAGTACAGCATCTGGACTATTTTTATTGAAGAATACCAAATAGTGAACTATTTAATCCTACAATTTGTGTACTTGGTTTTACCAATGACAGCTCTGTACCATATCCTATCCCAAATATCCCAATTTCATGAAGTATGCATTTTTAAAGAAAGTATCTGATCAACTGAATTGATCTGCAGACTAACTTTTTACTGTCTTGCCATATAAATGTATTGGTGGATTATTACCTTAGAAAAATCTCTGTATTTCTATCATCATCTTTCAGTCTACTTAGTTATTCCTTCCTGGGAGCTTAACACAGTAAAGTGTAGTCTGTAATTACATTGTTCCATAATTCTTTATTTCTCTGATCCGATTTAATCTTCTCAATAAATTCTCTTTCTCCTCAGCTCACATTAAAGTAAGCTCAGCTTACTTTGTTAAGCACTTGAGCAATGAATCGATGAACTTGAATGTAGAGTTTTAGACAATATGCTAATGGTTGGTATTTAGGAATAACAGAAGAGAATATGAGGAGGCTAACTCTAATTATTAACTTTTTATCCTAATTTTCATTAGTGAAATATAATAGCATTATTTTGAAATTTCTTTTCTCCACCAGAAATGTGAGCTTCAAGGAATAACCAGAACTTGAGCAATCAAAGCATTACTGTGTTATAAGGACTTGTTTTTTGAAAATTATGAAGGATGACTCGCATTCTACCTCTGTTTTCAAATCAGTGATTACTTTTGAAATTTCTAAAAATCTATGAAGTAATCAACTCTGCAAAATTCTACTCTCCCAGCTCTCTGGGATGACTGGATTTTTGTGGGCTGTTTTGATGGGGTTTGTATCAAGGCTGGCTAGGTTTTGTGTTTATTTGGCAAACATAATATAATTGTATGAAAGAAACAAGTATATGATAAGACAGACAATCTCTTGTTTTCTTTTACTGTTTTATTTCTATTTGCTTATCTCATATGGTTATGGAAGTTTGTTCATCTTACTGTGAGCTAAGATAGGAGAATAACATACATGATTGTCTCAAAAATGCTGAGCCAGTGTATCTTTTGTACTGATGATATTCTGTGTGTTTGGATTTTTAACAAGTGTTTTCTTAATGCTTTTAAATATTGTGGAGAATGTCTATATATTTTGTGAATGCATTTCGCTAACTGAACATTTTTCTCAATAAAAAATATATCAGTTACTCTTTATTGTTTTTGTCATGTAACTACTCATCTCCTTTTCTTTAACGCTTGTGTAAAGTTAGATTTTTAAATATTCCAATATTTAAAAAAAAGTGAAAACTGATCTTTTGAAAGATGTATTGAAATACATTAAATATCATAAGACTAATTCAGAAGTATTTTATGTTCAGGTTTCTGAATCATTGGGAGATATTTCTCAAATTTTCTTTTTAAAAGAGCATAAAGTCTGGAATCCTTCACACAGCTCAGCTCAAGCTGTTAGAGGGGTAACACAGGTCTTTATATTATGACGCACATTAGATAGAAACAGTAAGAACTAATCTTTAAAATACTCGGTGTATTTAGCAGAGGAACATTGCAAATTTAAACTGTGAAGTAAGATGCAATTAGCAATCAGAATCTAATGATAACCTCTTAAAGTCCATCTGTGCAAATAATTGTATCATTGTTCTACTCCAGAATGTGTGTTTTCTAATAATTACATACCATTCAGGATGGTATGATGTGTATTCAGAGGTATCATGCAGAGGACTAAAAGTGGGAGAATTTACTGTTTTGCATCCTTCTATTGACCAACAGGTATTGTTATGCTTCTCTAATGTTGAATAACCCTCCCCCGTGGTTACCAGCTAATATTGCATGAATCCCTAAGGTGTAAACAGCATATTAAATGACATGAAATAATTTTATTTTGCGTTTAGAATTTGTCTACATTGCACTAAGATTGTTACAGTTGTAAATTATGAAGAATGTTCTGTTAACTGGAACATATTGTCTCATATTTGGAGATAATGTTGCTTGTAAGGTATATAGATACATTTTATTTTTTTCATATACTGTATTTTGCTAGTTTTGTTATTTAATGTCTATGTATTAAATTTGATTAATTAAAAACAACTTAGAACACACATTCAGAAGCATCTGTAAATATTTGTATCTCAGTAAGCTTCTGAGCCATTGGAAGGAATTGTTTATTTAAAAATGGGTGTATCTCAGTTGAGGTCTCTCATTTGCCAGTTACACAAATGGAGAGATGGCTGTCTCTTAGGTATTGTTTATTACTGTTTGTAATTAAGTCAGTAGTTTCTTGACAGTAACTCATACTTAATTATACAGGGTGCAGCAATTCAGTAAGAATGAGAAACAAACTCATTTTCTGCTCTTCATGTTTTCAATAGAGACTTCTAAACATCATATTTTGTATATAAAATATTTTCAATTGGGATCTAAATTAAAGAGCAAATATTCTGTTGTATTGAAAATATTTCTTCTTTCCAAAAAAAAAAAGTATATTTTGCCTTTACTATTAAAACCATAACACATTAATAATCTTACATGAATGTCAACTGAAAAATTAGTGGATCATCAAGCACAGCTGTTGTAATAAAACTAGTATCATCTCGGTGACTAAAGCCAGTGCAGCTTTCTAAAACTGAAACAATACTGATATTCAGACTGTAGTACAGCTATTGTTTTTCTTGTTAGTATTATTTTGTATACATTATTGTAAGCAGCTAGAATAAAAGGAACGTAAGAATTATATAAATTTGCATTAAAATCAAATAGTAGAAGTAGAAAACAAGCCAAAATCTGTAGAAGACCTAAATCAGTGGACTGTCATGTATGAAACAAGTGTAATGTAAGTCAAGGATGTTAGAATGATGGACACCGTTCAAAGAAGTTTCTGTGCTGCGTCAATCCTTACCTAGGTAGGGGGTAAGATGACAGCAGAGTGGGGCAGACGTTAAAACATGGGAAAAGTCCAAATATTTGTCTGTCTTCTGTTGTTATCTGCACTTTGGAATGGAGGAAAAACATTACAAAAATAATAAAGAAGAGACACTAATTGTTGGGTGTGTTTTTTCTACAAAACGGGAGAACTGTACTGTCAGAAGGAGAGGAATCAGGAAAGAATAAAAGGATGGTATTTACCAATTTATCAAAACCCAAATTGCTCAATTAAACTTGTATGTCTTTTGAGAGTTTCTTATAATTAATTTTTTGCATCCTACACTGTGTCCCTAAAATTGAATTAAAATTAACTTAAATAAGCAATTCTAGGGTTCATTTAGAAAGTGCAATTTCATCCTGAATCTGAGAAACACTGTAATTCCCATGTGACACTAATTATAAAAAGGGTTAAGATTAAGGCTTCCATCTGATGGAAAACACATCTTACGGTAAGTTGGTGCATGTGTGGGAAGGCTGAACTATTCAAATGCCATTTCTCACACGAAACCATATGACCCCTGGCCTTTTTTTTAAAGCCATTCTCTGGGGCAGATTTTTTACACTTGTTTTTAATTCTGTTTACTGTGAGAAACCAGTTCTCTGGTCCTGCACCTGGCAGGTGAATAACTTCAAGGTACCAGCACAGGCTGGAGGCCCTTAACCTTGGAGTCAAGCCCGTCATGAGCCAGAATATGCTGTTGTGGCAAGGAGGAAGATGGAGGGCTCGTGGCTTTGGGCCTGCTCGGCGCTGGTGAGGCTGCAGCCAGAGGGCTGGGCCCAGGCCTGGGCTCCGCGGCTCAAGCCTTGAGAGCAGGACCCAAGGGAGCTTCAGTATGGCCAAGGTCATAACTCCTGCAGTGCAACATCTTCTGCAAGGCTCTCAGTGCAAGAAGGACGTGGACGTGCCTGGTGATTCCAGCAAAGGATCAGTAGGATGGTGAAGGCATTGGGCTATCTCTCACCAGAGGAGAGGTGGAGAAAGCTGGCGGTGTTCAGCCTGGAGAAGAGAACACTCAGGAGGGACCTTTATTGGTGGTAGGGGGATGGCTGGACCAGGTGATTTTGGAGGTCCTTTCCAATCCTAATGATTCTGTGATTCTGTCTAAATGCCTGATGGAGGGGAATAAAAAGACCGAGACTCTTCTCAGTGGTATCCAGGGGAAGGACAAAACACAAGGGACACAAATTGAAATACAAGAAATTCCATTTAAACGTAAGAACAAGGCTTTTTTTTTTTTTTTTTTTTTCCCCCTGTGAAGGTGTTCAAAGCTTGAAGCAGGCTGCCTGGAGAGGTTGTGGAATTCCCCCAGCCATGGAGATATTCAAAACATGACAGGATGCAGTCCTGGACAGCCTGCTGTAGGTGAAAAAAAATATTAAAAATAATTGCTTTCTCTCAATATTAGATTTTATCTACATTTGATCTGAGGCAGATGGTGGTTTTTGGTATTTATCATGTTATATTTGTCTACTCCACCATGTATAGGGCTAGCTCAGCATAATCTGAGCAGAGCTGCTCCACCACAGGTTTGTCAGTGATACGTCCTTTTTCATTTCAAGGTGATGGTGCCTGTTTAAATTAACTAAACCAGCATGATGGGACGTAGGGGAGTGTGGGGGAAAAGTGAGAATGCCAGTGGCTTTCTCTACCCAGCTTTAATACTGCTCAGTAGGCACAGCCGTATTTTCCTGAATGCAGACACAGAAATGAGTTGCGTTCAGGGTGGTTATTCCACTGTTTGTAAGCCAAGATCTGCAGGAACAGGTACTGCTGTTTGGGAAGTTTTTCATTGAGCCTTTAATTATGTTGACATCTGATTCTTTTGTTTGAAAACAGATGTGTGGGTTACTGGACTACAGCTGCGTGTGCAGTTTCTATGCATTTGCTTTCCATAAAACATAGAATGGGAGGTAGACTTCCCCACCCTGGCCTGCTTTTAAGTGGTGTGTTTGTGCCATCTAGTGGACCTCTGCCTTTCCTCGCAACTGTGGCACGTGCTTGGCAGATTTAGATTGTTCCATGGAAATTCTAGATACATCCAATAAATTCTAAGTGACACAATCATTTATAAAGCCCTGTGTTCCTGAAGGCCATCCATCACTTTGCTGGACGTGTTTACAGCTGCATCACTTTCCAGAAAGTGTCAGTTCTTAAGAAAATAAATAAATAAATCTCACTCCAGCTTACAGCTCTTCCATGCGAGCACTAACATTGACCTTTGCCAACAACAATCTCACGTAACTAAGCAAAATTACAGAAATAAAGTGTAGGTGCCACAATAGCAGCAAAACAGAACACAGCAAAGAAAAAAAAGAATCCTTCAAAGGAGTGCTGCAAGGTCCACCTCTGATAAACAAGGTGGTTTGTAGCCACATATTTTGGATACAAATATATACATATGGAATTGCTAATGCAAAGGTAACACTCAATATGCTTATCAGGCCTCCAAATACTAGATCTTGTACCTAGGTTTCATTTTTGATTAATCAGGTAAAGAGATCATGCCACATATTCTGTGACTTTGGTTGTGAAGGGACTGAAAAGGGAACGGACTGCAACTCTCAGGGCTTATATGACCCTAGAACACTGCAGATAAAAAAGTGATTTTGTATTTATCCCAGAGTCAAACAGCCAGCTTTGGTTTTGCACAAATGCCTCCTTTGACTGGCTAGGCCAAAAAGTTAAGGAGCAGGCTGGATCCACAACAGCATGGCATTCTTCCCCAGGGAGCACCTGAAGCCGGAGAGCTGACTGAAAAACCACATTGTCTTTCTCAGAGGTGGAGGACCATGGCTCACACAATCAATTATGGTCCAGCAAGTGGCACCGGAGCGAATTGCAGCCTCTGGTTTTGCTGCGCCCTCCTGGGGCAACCAGCACGGGTAAAACCTCGGTGCAGGTGGCTGAGGTGGAAGACTGGGGACACCGACACGGGCTTTGAGGATGGAGAGGAGAAGGCAGGCTGCTCCACAGCTGAATTTCGTCCTGCTCCTCGTAGTTCCTCCCACTCCCCAATAAACGAGGCGGGGGCGAGCAACCCTTTGCACACCCAGCGAGCCGGCTTCAGGGGGCTGCCAGGGCCGAAATCCCCTCCTTGGTAGGAGCGCGGTAGGAGCCCTCCGCTCCCCTCGTGGGGGCGGGCTGGGGGTCGGGGGAGCTCAGCCTCCCCTCACGGCCGCCTCGCGCCAGGGGGCTGTCCCTGCTGAAGGCCGGAGCTGGGCAGCCCCCCCGGGGGCTCCGCCGGGGCCGGGGGCGGCGGTGGTGAGGCGAGGCGAGGCGAGGCGTGCCGTGAGGCGGCGGCCGGGGCGGGGAGGCTGAGGGAAGGGGAGGCGAGGCGAGGCGAGGCGAAGCCGCCTTTGTGCCACGGCAGGGAGGGGGATTTCGGTGGGCTTGCGGGAGGGGCCGCTCCAGCGCCGCCCGGGGCCGGGCTGTGGCTCTTCCCGAGCCCTTGAGGCTTTTCCGTTTTTTTTTTTTTTTTCTTCCCTTTGTTAGCGTTTTCCCAGCGAGTCCCGCCGTCTCCCGGTTTCGCCGAGCCTGACAGGAGAGATGACTTCGTGCCGCGCCGCGCTTCGCCGGGGCTGCATCGCTTTGTTCAAGCAGCCGTGAGCCATTCAGCAGGGAGCTGCCGTCGCCTTTCCGCGGGCTGGGGGATCCCACGAAGGGCCCTGGGATCCCCTGAAGGGCTCTGGGATCACCTGGAGAGCTCCGGGATCGAGATCTGCTGCCTGTCACGGCTGAAGGGCAGTGCTGCGCCGCTTCCCGCAGGTAAGCCCGAGGTCACGCTGCCCGGCTTGGGAGGCTGCCTCCCTGCACAGCCCCTGGCTCTGCTCAGGAGGCAGAAATACCAGTTACTCGCCTCTTCTCCTTTATCTCATAGAGCTTTTTCGATGAATAACACAATTTTTTCCCCTCATTTAATTTTGCTGGTGTTAACATGAGCAAATCGCAGGTCTGCGTATCTGTAGTTATCCCCAAAAAACAGCATTGTGCCTCCGCTCTGTCATTCTCAGGGTAAAACAGCCCCGTAAAACCCGGTTCAAGGGGTGAATAGAGATCTGGAAAGCACAACTGTGCAGCTTGGGAATGTAATGTGCCTGACAATGATGGCACTGAAAGTGAGCTGCTGCTGGGTGGCTGGGGGATGGCGCGCAGGGAAAGGGGAGAGTAATTTACAACCGCAGCCCTAAGCATAAATATTCCATAGATTATTCAAATTCACCATATTCCTGAACAAATTTTGTGTACCTTTCCTGGACAGCGCATAGCAATTGTATAAGAAGAGCTCTTGGCTTAGAAACCGAGCTATTTAAGCTACCTGATAACAGTAACGTGTAGCAGGTCCTATATGTTAACAGATTAAAGACAATAAATTGGGGTCAGGACTGATTTTTACTTGATACTTAGTAATGCATGCAGAAGAAATTCCCATCACTAAAATAATTCCAGTTGCACCTTGCACAGACAATTAGGTCTGTATCGGAGCATTCCTCGGTGGTCATAAACGTTACTGTGAGTTTCTTCAACAAAGCCATTGATATCTTTTAAAACGGGCAGTAATGAGCAGTTCTGCATATCACTTACTTTATGTGGTTCGAATCCAGGTCAGGAATTCATCATTTAAAACAAACAAACAAAAAACAACAACGAACTCTTTCTTGCTTGGTATCACTTTACCAGTTGCAAGGTTGCGTTTGGTTTTGAATATTTCATTCCTGTTCCCTGAGCCTGAATTGAACACCATGAGGTGTATCAAAACTTTATGCAAAAGTCCTTTGTGTATTTATTAATGCTCCAGTTTGATGATCGTTATGAGAATTACCCAGAAATCTTCATTAATAATATGGCACTGAGCAAAGAAATAGCTGCTCATTGCTATTGGCTCTTTCTTCTCCAATAGGAAAATGTATCTCAGGTCATCCTCTTCTAAAAATATGGGGTCTTTACAAATACCCGTTGGGACAACCCTGCATTTTAGGGAGAAATGAGTTACATGTATGAGCAAGAAATGTTTTTATTTTATATGCTGTATAATGCGTTTTATAAACGCACACTGGTGGTACACACACTTGGTGCAAATTAGGAATGTCTTGCTGTGTTCTGTGCTAAGATGTTCACTTTTTTTCTTTTATTTCTTATAGGTTAATTTGGCTTGTTGTCTTGTGAGGCTATGCATGTTTTAGCAGGGGTGAATTGTTAATCTATTAGGTAAAATATATATGTTTTTAGCATCTAGTTCCTGCACACTTCAACAGAATAGGTTTACATTTAAGAGGGACTGTTACTTTGGCAGTAGCATTTCATTTTAATTGCAGATAGTAAAAAGCTGCATTTTTAGTTCCCCCCTTCTGATTACAGCAATGAGAATGCTGAAGCTTTGCGGTTCTTTCTGCTTTGCCTCTTAGTAATTCTGAATACTGTTTTGCCAGTTATCTCAGTCACTGAAAATTGATGTGTCAGTGTGAGTAGTAGAGCTTAGCCTTATCTCAATGTATTCCCACTGTATATGTGTCAGGTGAGCACTTTTAAAATAAGAAATACATGGCTTAGTAAGTACAGAATGAAATGTGATGATGAATTTATGAACATTAATATATTTGGTTGGTTTATGTCTAATATAAATAGAATTTTTCTGTAGACAGCATGTGCTTAAATGTCCATAATGTGACTTTTTTCCTCACAAGCCAGAACAAAAAAAATATTTTTTTCAGATTCTGAATTACTCATATTTGAAAATAGCTGATGCTGATGGTTGGGAGTGATTTTTCTTTTTTTTCTTACAAAAAAATCAATGCATGGTCTTTGTTCTGTAAAGGCCCAAAAAAAGAGAATTACATCAAATATGGACAAGCCTTCTACTGGCATGTTAGAAAAGTACACTCAATTTCTTTGGTATCAACAGCCTAGGGCAATATAGTTGCATAAAAACTTCCTTTGGTGTGATACAGATGTGGAGATGCTCTAACCACCTATATATTGTCATTGATGCTGTGTATTTGAGTAAGGTTGGATAAAGTGGTACGAAATGTGTGTTAAAGTAGAATTCATTGGTTTCCCATAATGTGACAGAAGGCCACATAATGTTACAGTGTGAACTTCAATCACGTTAGTGCTACCACTGGGCAGGCTAAATTCTGTTTTATTATCTATTCAGTCAGGGACAGATAAAAAGTATGTTTGTTTCTGGGGCGATTCTGTGAGTTCTGTCTTTAGGGAACAAAGAGTTGCTGTGTAGACCTTGCTCTTATTGTTTCATATCGCCTCCTGAAGGGACTTTCCCTCCTTTTGCTTCTCTGCATTGCATATGACACAATTTCTTTAAGTACAAAAATACATTTTGTCAGAAGTGTACAGCATTTGCACTTAGTTTACCTTCAGCGTTTACATTGATGAAGTCCTACAAAGAAATAAAATTGACTTGTAACAGATCAAAGTGATATTAATTAATAATATTCAAGAGCCAGCTTGTTACATGAACTGAATCACAGTGATTTGTTAATTAAGTTTGGTAGGAAGAAAAATGTAAAGATCTTGCTGTGTGTTATCCTGGAGAAATGGCTTATGCTACAGTTGCACAACATGTTAAGTGAGTGTAATTCAAATGCCACTATAAAGGTATGAAATACATCCACGCATTTTTAAACACCATTTAATTTTCCCTTTGTATTCATGTTCTATGCTGAATTACAGAAATACAAGTTCCATGCCTCTGACAAGGCCATTTGAGAAAATAACTGCCATAATCAGCTGATTTTAGTTCAAGGGCCCAGGTGAGGTAGCTAAGTATGTGTAATTGTGTTCATTTTTGGTAACCAATACTTATACAGAAAAATCAGTGAAGTCAAACACTTCATACCCCCAGCATGCTTTGAAATGGTTGCTTATTGTTTTAGTGATAACACCTATCTAGCTTTATTCTCTTCAAGCTCATGAAGAGAGCTTTTTCTTAAGGCTCTTCAAGCCTTAAGAAAAAACTATATGAAAACGATGTGAATAAGTAAAAGCTTCCTTCACACTCCTGTGTTCAGGTGTGCCAAATGCTGTGCACGTTGCTGACCTGCTTTAGCATCTTTTTTCAGTGCTCAGCATATTTCGAAAGCCAGCAGTCGGACTTGGGGGCAGCTGATCGAAGGAGCTGAATCCAGCGGTGTGTGGTGAGGCTGATGTGGCAGGGTGCTGCACGGCAGAGATGACATTTACTGTTAACTTGAAACGTGCAGTGGGTGTGATGCGAAGAATTGAACTGAACTGCACAGGGTGCTCAGAGAAAGCTGTTTTTTTTTTTTTTCAAAGCAGCATGCAGTCTTTCTCTGACTTTTAATACATTCATGTTTGAAACTATTTAGTGAAGAAAATGAAAGACACAACTGCAGTGGTCTGTGGAACAATTTGGTGCAACACAGAAGAGAAAGAAGAACATTGACTGAAGCCCATGTAAATCCCTAGTATCTGTGGGTATGTTTTGGTGCACAAGTGATACAGTTAGGCTGTGGGACCGTCCGCCAACAAAATTGAGCCATCTTCCCCATTGAAAACCCTGATTGCTGTTGAGTAAAACTTTGCCAAGTCTAAACCACGTGGGCTGTAGTTCATCACGTCTTTATGACTCAGGCTAATTTTTGTTTTAATTCAGCCAAATGATCAATTGAGAATTAGACTAATGTTTTTGTCCTGTTTAAAAAGAAAAAACCAACATGGAAGCGTCATTCTGGTTTGCATCTAGGCTGCAGGTTCTGCCAAGGCAGCGTCCTGTTCTCAAAGATCTGCATCTTTACCATCTACATGAAAGCCTGCCTGTATTTTCCGATGTAGATTTTCAGACTATTGCAGTCTTACACGTTCACCTGTGGACACTTTAGTGAGATATTCATGTTTATTCAGCCCTCAGTACTACAGAGTGTTTGCAGCCGTGACTTGCTACATCTGCAGTTGATATATAGTCGGAGAGGGACTGTCAGTTAGTGGAGATGGAACTAAAATTAAGTTATTCAGTTGGACAAATATATCATAGTTTGAATCACCTGGGACTGAGTGGTAATTCTTTAGGAGAGCTGTGGTTTGTGGTAGGTTACATGATGGGCTGTGGTGCTAAATAAAATCACACTGCTGCAATAAAGACAAGCGTGGTATCATGACATACAGAGAGAAGACCAGTGTGGAAGACAAAAGCAGTGGTATTTCCATGCCATGGAAATGGAGTATGGAGTATTCCTCACCTTTAACCTTGTATCCAGTTGTGGTGCACACTTCAAGATAGATTGATATGAATTAGAGGAAAGGAATTAAAATAACTGAAGAGTTTGAAAATATGGACTATGAAGAAAGGTTGAATGGACATTTGAGGTTGTTTGAGGCTCCCAGCAAGGAAGAGTGGCAGGGTGAACAAGATATGCCAGCCTTCAGATGTCACAAAGCTGGTGTGAAGCAAAGTTCTCCATGCCTGAGCTGGACCAGGTGGTACGTATCGGGTTTGGCATTAGTGAAACTGAAACAAAGGAATAGATCCTTGAATTGGGATTTTGAGTATTTTAGAAACAATGAAGTTGCTTTAATATTAGTCAAGAACAACATAAATGTATTGATTCTCTCTGGAGCTGTGTGGGTGGAATAGATTGCTCTTTGAGGTCTTCTTTAGCTCAGTGAATCCTCAACATCTGTGCTTCCTGGTGTCGACCAGACTGTACCTTGTCCCCTCGAAAATGCTGTGCTTGGCAAGAGTGTCTGTGACGTCTCCAAAGAGGGCAGGTGTGTGAGCAGAGAGGCTCCAGACTTTCCTTGCAACCCCTCTTTCAGGATAAAATCTCCCATCCACTCCTCTCTTCTTTCATAGTGGTTCCTCTGCTGGTGTGTGGACAGAAAGTGTGAGGGTGGCTTTGGGAGGAACCTGAGATCCAGGTAGCAGAAGGAAGGAGAAAGGAGGGCGCAGGTATAGATTTCACAAGAAACTGGCCTGTGTGATGAGTAGGAGGTGAGCACAAGACATGAAGAATGTGAAGCAAGGACTAAGTCTTTGGGGCAGATGACAGGGACATGGCAAGGAGTAGGATTAAAATTGTGTGAGCTGGTAGGTGAAAAGTTGGTTAGGTGCAGACTGCCAGCATACCAGCAACCTTGTCAGTCACAAACTGGGATTGCACAAGTGAGGAGAATAGAACAAGGGAGGTGAAATTACACTACTGGGAAAGTTGTGTTGGGAGCTGTGGGATGCAAGTAATTAAAGGCTGGAGGAAACTGGCAGAGTCCATCTTCTGAAGATTATGCAGGCTTCTAAACCTTAGCTGAGAGCCCATGGTTGTGTCTTGGCATTCGTACTTGCGGAAATCCATCATAACCGATTCCTTGGTCTCATCATGTGGAGAACAACCATCTGTTACTGCAGTCAGCTATTCTGATAGCTCACATAACAGAGGTCACAGCCATGGATGTAAAGCCCGTACTGCACCACGCAGCTCCTGGTTGTGTGCGCAAAATAAAAGATGCAAAAAAAAAAAAAAAAAAAAAAAAAGGCATTTTTCAAATTATATTTAGTTATTGACAAAGGGGATTACCAAGTTTGCATGTGAAAGAAAGGAAGTGCCTGAACTAAAGTTCCCTTGTAAAGGTTCAGACTCTTTGTATGTGTTTATTTGAATTTAATCTTTAAGGATATTACTGAATTTTGTTTTACCCACGTAACCAAGCGCTTTACCAAGTGCACAGGGTGGATCAGCTCTGAGAGGGAGTCAGGGCTGTGTACTGACAGAAGCTGCGGTCTCTGGAATCTCTCATTTATTGCAGAAGCAGGAAGATATCTGAAGAAATCAAGTTAGAAGCTGGCTTAATTAAAGCATTTTCATGCACTTGAATTAAGCTTAGCTAAAGTCACCAAAACCTAATTAAGGCTTGCTATTGCAATTTTGACTTTTTCAAATATATATATATATATGTATTTTTTTTTTTTTCTAAACTTCAGTGGGTAATAGAGATAGTGATGCAGATAAATATCAGACCCTAATTCTCACCTAGCCCAGTGTGAAGCATTAGTTAGTACCTCCCCAACCCTGCAAATGACATGAAACGGAGCGGCATCTTATGGCAAGATCAAAAAAGCCTTTGCTTTCCATTGCTGCTTCTAGTGGCAAACAAGGCACTTCTCATACCTTTCTTGAGGAGAAATCATGTCATCAGCCTTCACAGAGCTGTCAGAGCATCATAAGTTGCTGAGAAAGAAAAAGTGTGGCTGATTTTTCTTGTTCTTTCAGAGATCCCCTTCCAAGCCTGGTAGGTATTTTGCAGTAGCCTGTGCTGGCCCATCTGGGGGAATATAATGATGCTCCTAGCTCAGAAGCTCTGCCACTCGATGTTTCATGTGCTGCTCAGGTTTGGAGGGGTGGCAGTTTGTACACGGGGGTTTTGATATTATTTCTAACCACCCTGTTCCATTTCTCCCTGTTGCCAGTCCAAGGGTGGGTTGTACAAAGCAACCCTGCTATGTTTTTCCTGGCAGTAGGTTAATCTTTCAAGCACCCACACAGCCTGCTGAACGCTGTCATGAGTTACTAGGTTTGTATCCTGATCCCAGCACCTGATATTTGATAAGCTTCACGCTTTGGGTGATTGTGTTTCCTGAGATGAGACGAAGGGCCTCCTGGATGCCCGGGTTGGGTTACAAGCTGCTGTGGACGCAGGAGGAGCGGCACTGGTATAGCAGCCCTGGTCGAAGGGTGATAGCAGGGTGAGATTTATGGAGGTTATAGAGTAGCTTCTGTCATTTCTACCAACGAATCTGGGGAAGAAAAAAAAAAGGCAGATGAGCTTTGGAGCGCGTAAGTGCTGTGACACCCTTTCTGTAAGTTAAACACTGCTCCTCAGGAGCCCTCTGAGCAGAGGCTGTGTCAATAAGAAGCAGCTAGGCTACAAACCAGAAACATCACTGATCTTTTTTTTTTTTCTCCACCTAGATGTTTTTGTGGAACTATTTTATACCATCAAAAAGTGCAAAAGAGAAAGTGAAGACCTGTTTACAATTGATAAGTGACATCAGACTTGTCAAACAGTAGTTTTTGTTTCCCAAGTCCTTGGTAAACAGGACCAGCAGACAGTCTGAATCACTTCAAGCCAACGGACCTACCTTGAGTAGGGCAGTCCTTTAAGACTTAGTTTCTGGAACAGGGCTTTAAAGTCAGCCTTGTATCACATGAAGACACAGGAGCATGTAGCCCATGGTTAATGCTCGAATCAAAGGTGTTTTGTTTTTTTTTTGGTTTTGTTTTTAACTGAAGAGTTGGTTTACATATGCACACTGAGTATACGAATGTGCATGTAAGACTATTTACCTTGTAGAAACTCCACTTATAGGCAGGTGACTTTCCTTTCCACTTCTGTGCGTTTTCTGTGTGCCTCTGCATCACTTAACCTAGCCTGCTCACATGGAGTCCTAAATTCTGTATGCCTCAGTTTGTAGGTGCCTCAGTTAGGATTCTAAAGTCCAATTAATAGAATCATCGAATATCCCAAGTGGGAAGGGACTCAAAAAGATATTGAGTCTAACTACAGGCTCCACACAGGACCACCCAAAAATCAGACCATGTGTCTGAGAGCACTGCCCAAATGCTTCTTGAGCTCCGGCAGGCTCGGTGCTGTGACCACTGCTCTGGGCAGCCTGTCCCAGTGCCCAACCACCCTCTGGGTACAGAATTTTCCCTAACACCCAGCCTGACTCTTATAAAAAGCCTATAAAAGGCAAGCATAGATGTTTTGAATTGGGCACCCCAAAATAGTGTTTTATTATGTATTTATTAAAATAATATTTTTTTACCATCATTTCATGTATTTTTTCTACTTCTGCCAAATAGGATGTAGACATCATCCTTATTTCCAAGGTGCTCTGCAGTGTTGACGGTTTCCACCAAGATTTGTTTGTCCCAGTGACTAGTCTATCTCACTGGAGGCTTTTGATCCTCAGAAACCATTGGCTTTGTGAGGTTGACACTGTTTGCTGTCACTGCTCCCTCACGGCACAGGCTGCAACTGACTGCATGTGTCTAATCCCATGTCTTCAGTGGACCAGAGTCCTTCAGTTTTGCCCAGCTACACAACTCAGTTTCATCTTGAATTTGTCACACACAGTTCTTTTTGCAGAACTTAGTTCTTTTTGCAGAACTGCACAGCGTGTGGGAAACATAACCCTATCACGGGATGCGTAATGGAGTCCAACTGTCTAAGGTCCAAGCAGTGGCTCTCCTTTACTTCTTTACCATCAGTTATTTAAGATTATAACTTCCACTCTGTTCTTGGTTATGATCTTTTATTGTGTAGCTCTGGCAAATTTCAACTAATTACTTCTGCCATATGCTAGCTACTAATGCATGTTCCCCATGCTGGTAGTGCCGAATCATTTCATGTTAGCCCACTGTTGGAAGGTAACATTCTTAAGCTTGCCCTTCTGCGCTTCAGTTGCACAGCTACATTAGTTTACATAATTTCATAAATTTTATATATAAATTGTAAATATATGGTATAGATCTGCTTTAGCATAGCTAGAGCCTGCATGAAGCATGCGTTAGTACAAGACTGCGCTAGAGAAGTTCACAAGGAGACAAAACATCAAATCAAGCCTTTGTTTCTAAACAAGAAGAAAAATGTTGCCTAACTGCCTATTAAGTCAGCTTCAGTTTTTCTGTTCTCTAACCTATTAGTGCTCATCCCATGAATGATAATGATTCTGAGTAATGTTTTGGGTGTAGTATTACGTGTGTTTGTTATCATTAGATTAGTTTTTCTTTTTCTGGTTAATCTGAGATTGTCAGGTAGATGCTTTCTGTTCTTTATACCTACTGCCTACAACTTGTTTACTGTCCTCTTCATCCTCTGTGTTGTCTTTACTCAGGCCATGGAGGACTCAAACCTCAGAATGATTTAGCCACAATACAAATATTTTTTGAGAGACAGATAATGTTCTAAATACTTAAATTGGCATGTGCTTAGGATTTTCAGAGAAACTTCATTTTAAATTATCGTGTTTTGTTTGTTTGTTTCTTTGTTGTTTTTTTTTTAATTATTATTCTATATTACACTAATTGATCTTGAAGGAAATTGGACTAGATTCCTAAAGAAAAAGCATTTTTTGAAACAAGAAAGAAATATCAATCTTGTTCTCTAGTAAGTGAAAAAAAAAATCCATGAAAACCATTGACTAGTTTTTTGTTTTGTTTTGTTTTCTTACTCTTTTCATTTAGGCAGTGCCGTATGATTTAAGATACAATATTGAATTAATATTTTAAAGCATCAGACTACTGTAAGTTCTGAACTTGCAATCCGGAACGTGCAAAAAGTTACTTCCTATGCAGTGGAGTGGAAGGAGAATCGGGGAAACAGGGAGAACAGCCTAGAAAACTCTTTGGCTTGACTTCAAGTTTTGTCATTTCATAAATAAGTTTAATTCCCTTCTTTCCTCTCTTCCAAATGAACAAACAACCCCTCCCAAGAACCCTGCCTTTTTGTGTTGTTGATTTATTCTTTTTATTCATAACAAAGATAAAAATGCGGAAAGGATTCTAGTGCTAGTAGTATTTTTCCCAGTTTAGAGCCTACATCTGTGCTTCTCAACATTAGGACATACTAAATTGTATAATAATATGTTTTTTAAGCATAGCTGTACCATCACAAGTAGACCTGTAAATGGTGGCAGGACAAATGTGCTTCAGGACGTTTGTCTCTGGTAGCGTCTTATCATGCAAGTTGCTATCCAGTGACATTCGTGCGTGCCGCTGTGTGTGTTTGCTTTTGGTCTTACTGCTCCATGGATGGAGCTTGTGTTGATTTGTGCGTCTGCAGGGATGGCGGTGTCACCTTCGCGCTTCTCAGCAATTAATTACAATTACCCACTGTTCTCTTATCACTTAAAAGTTTCAGATGTCTCTTGTGATTTTAACTTGTCAGCCTGCAGACAAAGTGTCCACATGGATTTCTGTTTTATGCCCGTTCCTGACTGTGAGGGTAACTTTCCAAGCCCTGTTAATTACATTTGGAGGACTGCACATCGTCAGTACCGCTCAGCTGCTGAGGCAGTTCGGGCTGTTATTCAGAACAATCTTTTAAAGTTTTAGGTCTAACTCCTTGTTACAATCAGCTATCCAATTTCAAGAATTAAAATATTCAGTGGTGTTGCAATGCAAGCGATGAACCACATTGATTAGCATCACGTAGCGGTTAATGTGAGAGAGGTAAGCAAGTAACTAGCGTGAGGCTGTTTTACCGGGCAGTTAACCATATGAAGTAATTCATTTTATTAATGAGAGACTTATTTAAGTACATTTTATTTTTATAACCCCTCCCTGCGTGGGGAGGGGAAGCTTCTGTCTCCATGAAAACATGAGGAATAAAAGATGGATGGCTGTTTTCAGGCTTTTCGTTTGGTGATAGAATGACTACCCCATGTGCTGGCACCTTGTAATTTTTGTAGCTGGAGAAAGCAACCTGGTTTCTTCATTTAATGTTCAAAGGTTGCCCTCCAAAAACATTCCAGCAATGTTTTCCTTTGATATTTCTGTTAAACACCACCAGAGAGCTTCTACAATATAGGAAACAAGTACAGATGATTGCACATACCTGCAGGTATCTAATAGACAGCCCTTGACTTCTGATTAATTCCTGTGTGGTTTTTTTTTGTTTGTTTGTTTGGTGGTTGGTGTTTTTTTGTTTGTTTGTTTTTTTTAGAGCAGGAAAGAAGGCACACCAACATGTTGCATAGCTTTGTGGTGGAGTTATGGATTAGGTGGCTATATGTTTTGTATACGTGCTCTTTTGGATTTTAGCAGAGGGATGGATGTCTTAGCACAAATTTGATCCGCAGGACAGCAAAACACAGTTGTCACGCTCTGCAAGTGACATGGCCAGGAAGGATGTTCCTGCCGTATGAATTTCAGAACACTGCTAAAGTGAAGAATGTAAGAAGACTCAAACTAGGCAGTTCCTTAATAATTTTAACATCCCTTTCCAACTTCCATTTTGACGCTTTCACTCTTTTCCAAAGAAAGAAGTATCAATGTCTCATAAGCCGTGCAATGCTTTGTTTTGTTTCCTCTACAATTACTTTTGCTAGAGTGTTTTTTTATTTCTTATTTATTTTGCAAAAATCACCCATCAGAGCTGATTGGCATCAAGCATGACAGCTTGCACACATGGATCCTAGATGGGGTGGTGGTGGCTGGACCGGCAGCAGCTAGGGCCTTTAGCTTAACTCCTCATCGGGTGTCTCATGAACCCAGCTGGAGGGACACTTTGCAGTTGGGTAGGGAGTGTGCTCCTAGATAGTTCTTTGTTGGGCTTTTTTATCCTTCAGCAAGAGCTGGAATCCCACTTGGGTAGTTATCCTAAAATAATGTCAGCAATAAATACATGAAGTGGTGAGTAGGTTTAAAAAATAGGGAGGGAATCCTCACCATGCAAGGTCACAATTGATGAAATCATGGCTGTCTTACTTAGATGGCAAAAAAATCTGATTTGCACATAATGCACGGGCTATGCTTTTGTCCTTGTGGACATCCCCTGGTCCTGGTGCAAGCAGCTGTTAGCCCAGTTCCCCAGCCTGACTTCTGAGAAGAAATAAGTGAAGCACTGCTCAGCTTGAGGGAGTGCTGCTGCTCAGATAGCTCCACCGGTCACTGGCTTTTATTCTGGCTGTAAAATGCTCTGTTAAGTTCATAAAAGATTAAAAGGAGATTCAGCACTTTGCTACACATACATTTGAGTTCTTGTCAGCAGCATATGCTCTTTTCACCTTGCCATGGTATTTCTGGCCTTTGTCTGCGTTGCTGCCATTTTTGTAACTTGTAACTTTTTTTTTTCCCTGATGATGTAATGCCTAGAATTTTGCAAAGGTGTGATATATATTGCCTTATTCTTTCAGATTTCATACAACCTCATCTTATTTGGCATGGAATTTTCTTGAAATATCATTGGTACTCAAATTTTCGTTTCTTTATCTACAGGCTGCACTAATATTTTGCATTTTCCTTGGGACTCCAGTGTCATGATGTTCAACATCATTAATCATTTTTCTTTACCAACAAACAAAGAACAGTGCCTCATTTGCCTTGCAAAAGATTCCTTATTATTTTAAAATATTTGAGGAACTAATGTTCATCGCCAGTCCCTAATTCTCCCATATGAACTTGCCCGTTAGCACGTTGTATTGCCAATGTGTACATCTGTTCAGTGCCTAGGGAGATGGACTGATTTACAGTCAAATCTTTCTAACGGAGGCTACACTGGGACTGATTCTGTGAAACTTGGGTTCTCTGCTCTGCTTTGGGGTGCAAGCAGACTGCGCCTGACAGCAGGCTGCACAGCGTGCATCAGGGTCCTTGCAAACACTTCCCTGTTCACAAAGTAGAGGCTTCTTATTACTCTTTTTTAATAAACCATATCTAAAGGGAGAATGCAAAGCTGGTTCATGCGTGCTGTGTAATGTTTACACTACATAGATGATTTGTTCTTTGTATGAAGACACTTTGGAAGATAATGTAATAAAGCAAAGTAGCACCTAAGGCAAATCTAACTAATTGATTACCTGTCCAGTGCCTGTATTTTTGCTCAGCTATTACTTAATGCCATCCTTAATACAGGTACCATGGCTTCTAAAAATTTATAGCAAGAAGTGGTTCAGAGGTCAATGCATGCTGCAGTGGTTTGACATTTGTAACTCTAGCACATTATATCGAATAACAGCTTAGTAGAGAAGAATATTTTCCTTTAGGAAAAATATTTTTTTTCTCTATAAATTCTAATGTCTGCTAAGGGGAAGCTAACTTCATATTTCTAGTTTAATATTTCATGCACTGTGACAGCTTTTCTGTTCATAAAGCCATTTAGAATGAATCCTTAGCAGAGTGCTTTCATATCTGAAGGACACAGAGGTCACCACTGGTTAGTTAAAACACAGGCCTGGCTTTTACAGTCCCATATAGTTGTCAGGATAATGTATAGCAGACTTACCTACCAAAGGCACTGGTCAGCACTGCTTTCTGGGACTGGTTTCCTCATCGCCTACACTATTACTGTGTCTTGTAAACCAAATACATACTGTATGTATAATTCAATGAGTCTCTGTATTTCTGTCTGTTAAGGTCTGTTTGTTTCTCAAAGATTTTTTCAGTTGCACTGTATGAAAACCTTTTGTTGCCAAATTTTTTAAACTTCCTTCAAAAATCAAGTAAACGCTAGGTATTCAGATTTTCCTTTTTTTTTTTTCCCCAAAACTAACAGATGGTTTGTTTGCTTTATGCTTAGTCTTCCTACATCTATATCTGTTTTTAACTATGAACAGTTTAATATAGCATTAGTGTCATGCCAGTCACTGTCATCATGCAAAAGAAACAATATAAGAACATTTTCTCCAGCAATCTAGCAGTTTTCACTGCTAGTGAAGGTGAGATGATAATTAAACCTTTGAGATTACTTGCAGTTTCCTGGATGCCAGTTTGAACTCCAGCTGCTCTCCAGGTTGGCAGGGCACACGAAACAGCTACTGTCCAAAAATCATGTGGCTGCTTCCCAGTCACCCCCAGGACCTGGGCTTACCGCTTCAGGCCACAGGCGCTGTGCTGCGCGTCGGAGCATTTTTTGGATCAGCGCTGGCTGGCATCATGCTGTCCCTGATTCTGGGTGACTGGGAGCCATTTGCTTTTATATTTTTCAGTGCATTAGAAAATAGAAAGTAAAGCAAAATTCTCTTATATACTATGAACAGCAAAGCTGGGTTCCTCCTGTGCTGACATGTATGCATCAAGAGCTGTTTTCTAGACAATAGCCTTTTGCTTTACTATTATTAACATGGCCAGGAAGTATATTGAATTTTTATATACAGGCATGAGTTTTTATATACAGGCAATACAGGCATGCAGATCTCCTGATAGCTGTAGGCTTCTTAAAAAAAAAGCTTTATCCTCATTAAGAAAGGGAAAAATGAAATGGATATCACATGGAATAGCTCTACTGTCTCAGTCAAGAGACGTATTTTTTTTTCTGCAACTGCTGATTGCTGGAGCACTCTGAAGAATAATGCTCCCCAGTTCTATCATCTTCTGCTTAAAAAAGGCTTTCAGAAAGGTTGGTGACAGTTGGATATGAGAAGATATTTTAAAGCTGACTTTATTTACAACCCCTTTCAATTTTTTTCATTTCTGTTTTAGCTGAGCTTACTGAAGTTGTTCTGTAACTGATCTGGGTCAAAGCAAAAATTAAAGTCCATGTACTGTTTATTGAATTTTTCCATTCCGTGCAGACAAAGCTTATCTATGTGTAGATTCAAGAACAGCAATGCAAAGTGACTTAATGCCCAATGTGGGATGGAAAATTACTCCGGATGTTCCGTTGATGAAGGAGGAATACCAGGTTGGCCATGAACAAAGACTGCTGAAAGGCAGAACCATGTGTTGTGTCAAACACCTTGATTGTAGTTTTGGTTTTCACACCTTTTGCAATTTTAAAATATGGAACTAACCACTGTGTTCCTCTGCTTGATTGCCTGTGCAAGTCCATGCAGTATTGCTTCATCTGTTAATTCGGCAGTATGGTTATTACATCGTTTAATGCTTTTGTGCTTCCAGACTGAACAAAGTGATAAGTTTGTGGTGCATAACCAGAGCCCACAGGAATACAATTCTCTTGAATCCATACAAAGAAGATTCTGAAGATGTTCTTTCACTTTTGATTACACGTGTGTATATGCCTGCCCATGCATGCATTTAATATACACAGCACATCTGTCGTGATCGTGTTCAGAAGCAGCACTGCCAGCAGCAGCAATGAGGCTGCAAGTCCATTGTGCCGGGCCAGCAAAAAGCAAGTTTCTCCAGTCAGCATGAAAGATAAGGAAGCTTGACGGCAATAATTCTGGTTTTGTAGATGAAGAGAGATCTATTCCTTGCTAGAACTGACAACTTAGTTATGACAGCCCAAAACAGTTGTTAAATTTGCTGTCTAAATAAGTAAGAGGTCACAGTGCTATGCCTTGGAGCAAGAGGTTAGTTTTAGTTATGTGGACTTCAGGCTGACTTTGACTCTGCAAAGAAGAAACAGAAGAAGAGCCAAGACTCCAGAGAAACTATTCTCTCACCTTCCTGAAGAATTCCAGAGTTGGGTGGACAAATCTGGGTTAAAGCAGAAACCCTGGAGCACCATCGTTTGGCCTTCAGTTCAGAGGAGCATCAGGATTTGTGAAAACAAGTCCCTAGCTTGCTTATTCATTAGTTTTCATGTGGAAGCAGGCATCTTCTCTTCATATCTTTATTAAAAACTCTGATATATTTTCCTGTCTGTACAATATTCTGTCTTACTTTAAGGATCAGTAAGCCTTGCCTTGGACTCTGAACACTATAAACAATGATTTTTTTTCCCCTCAAGAATTTCCAGTCATTGGAAGATTAATGCAAACATCTGTGCTTTAGCCTGATCTCCAAAGACCTCATTCTGCTCTGAAATGGATTGTGATGCTCCCCACGACTTCAGTGGAGCAGCGCTGCTGTTAGGGATAAAGAGCTGTTTTCCACAGGTGTGATGCATCTAGCAGCGCTGGACCAGGGTAACTCCGATTTTCTGTTTTCTAATGCATGAAGCAAGCATCTCATTTACGTCATGAATAAGACAAATGTATAAGGAGAAAACAGTGCAAGACAGCAAATGAGCTGACTCGCATAATCTCAGCTGACTGTTGCAAATGAAGAGCTTTCAAAAAAGCAGGGGGAATCAGCAGACTTTGTAACTCGCATCGTAAGCCGCTCCTGGTTTTACATGATGGTCTTTGTGCTTCAGTGATTTGCTGTGCGTGCTACAGATTAGATGTGATGAACTACAAAATTTGGCAGTGAATCCGTGACCCGACTGTCCAAGGTAGGCTTGCTGTCGGGCAGCTCCAGTTTGCTGTGCCTGCTTTCCATCGTTTCAAGTCAGCTATTTGCAAATGGAGTTGGCAATATATAATGTCAGAAACCAGTTTCTGCGCTGAAAGCAGCTATTGTGCTACACTTGACAACAGAGTAAGTCGCTCCGGGGCATGAGACTCTGCACCGTGTGACAAGCTGGGATCTAATTCAATATATTCAGTCACCCCAAGGGAAAGCCACTATGCCATTTATCCAGACTGCATGTTGGAACAGGGAATCATTGCAGACATCAAATACGTGTGATATCACAGTGCTCGTTCTGCCCGTGGTGGGCAGTTAGGTAGTTCAAACCTTGTGTTTGCCTGGCAGATTTTTAAAGGATGTCTAGCCTTACTCAACAATTTGCCAATATCTTCAATTTTCTATGCAGATAAGCAAGACTTTCTTCAACTGTTTTTTAAATAATAAATTCACAAACATATTAATAGGCTGAAATGGCTGTTCCGGAAGTCACAATTGATATTTGTGAAAAATACGCAGTGTCTGTAGCTGATGTCATTTGTCATGAGCCAGGTATTTCAAGGATAAATGTAAATGGGCTTGATTCGGCCTTGGTTGCAGTGTGGTTAGCTTGAGTGCTGGTAGTCATGTTTCAAGGGTAAGATGAGGATGGGAGTAAGAAAAGTAGCTTTGGCTAGGGAAGGGATGCTGGACACCCAGACCAAAAAAGCTGCGTCGAGACTCCGGTGGTCTATGTATACCAGTGCTACAGCTGGGGCGCCTTTTGCCGGCCACGGAGGGACAGCACTCATGGATATTTTCAGGGAGAAAACTAGATTATAAAATGATACCCCGATCAGGTTTCTCAGAATTTTATCCTCTAAACCTTTGCTCTTTTGGAATTCTTAACCGAATCTGAGGGTACATTTCCCCAATTACATTGTGAACTGCTTAGCATTTGTTTGTTGTTTCAAGCACCAGATGCATAAACAAGAAGTGCTCAGAGCAGTGAAGCGGATAATATAACAAAAAGATGTTGCAGAACAAGTAAAGCTGGATAAAAGAAAAAAAAAACAGTGGGGGCGTATGGGGGGGTCCCTTTTGCTGTAAATATATACCAGATTGTATAATAGAGTTCTCTTCAGATGAAGCACTATTCAAGTTATGAATAGCCTTTTCAAGCAAATATGGCTCACTGGCATGAACACGGAGAGTTGCTATGGCTGTCAGCATCTGTTCTTTTATGCTTAGAACAATTTTTACATCAAACATCAGAGGCCAAAAGGATTTTTAACGGTGGTGTAGCACTACATTGTAATTTTCCTACTACAGTCAGTCTGGCAATAAAAGTTTTTCATTAAGAAAGTAAAGCAAGCACGGTTGTTTGTATGAATCCAGCCTGACAAAGCTCTTCCTCCGCAACGCTGCTAGCTTAGAAAGCATTCATTTTGCAGAATGACAGATTTTCTGTAAATGATGGGCCGTTCCTACGGAACAGATGTTTGATACTTAATGAAACTATTTTATCACCCTGAAATATTGATATGCCCCCGAGGGGGGGATGCCAACACTGCGAGGAGCTTTTCTTCCCTCCCCAGGGTTGGGAGGTTGTGTGCAGCAAGAATTTAGAGTGCTTTTACACCCTTTTGCACTGCGGTGCTAACCTGTCTGCTCGAGGTCCTGGGAGATGCAGGCATGGAGCTGGTGGCACCACAACACGGAAGGATGCTGCAATAACCCCCCATGGCCCGAGAAGTGGCTTTAAGGTGTTTTATTAAGCAAGCTCTCTTTCGTCTGCTTTACATTTAGTGGCATCAGTGGAGGTTGAAGAAAACAGTGTCAACGTTTCACTGATTTACTGTTGTTGTTGTTATTGTTTTTATTGAATTATTTGTTTTTGTAGAGCAAGTAGACTTTAAATCTTTAGTTATGGTTTCCTCCTGCCCTTCCTTTACTCACAGCTTACTCAGTGCTGACTGTGTTCGAGTGATTGTTAACGGCACTTTAGGCAGAGTGGTTTGATCAGCCCACCGGCCTGTCTCTAGCCCCTCTTCTACTGCATCTACTTTTCTATTTTGAAGAATGTTAATCCTTTGTTACAAGGATTAATAATCCTCTTAAAAGCAAAACAACATCATCAACAACAAAACCCTGGTGTTACGTAAGTGATAAACAGTGAGTCCTTAATATACTGGCATGGCTGGGAATACCTCATCAGGAACACTTTATCCACGTGTCCATCAGGACGAGGGGGTGCCATAAAAATAAGACTAGCCCCATGCTGTTGAGCAGTCAGTGGTACAAACAGGGCATGGAAGTCCTTTTCCAGACAGCATGCTTCCCAGACTGTCACATCGTCACGCTGAATATTGCTGCATGTTGCCATGTCTCCCTTCTCGTAAGCAGTGAATTGTTTTTATCAGCGTTAATGTGTCCGCTGGGGGAAAGTTTTCAAATGAACGCTTAGTAAGTTTAGTACCTTAGAGACAGTGCTTGCTCTTAGATTATGCCCCGTTCCAAAACTGGAATGTTAATGTTCTTGAAACTTTTCTTTTTCCTTATGCTTGAGGCATGCCAGGATGTACTAACTCCAGGTAACACCTTCTGTGCATACAGAAGCCCTTTTTCAATGTATGGTTTAAAAAACATCAAAAACCCTTAAAGAACTACCTTTATTTTATTAGTCATGCTATCAGAATGATGCTCTTCCAGAGCAAGCTACTGAAAATTTAAAAAAGCTTTAAAATCCACTTAAAGTATACAAATACGCAACAGAAGTATGTCATTTGTGTCTTATTCTGTGCTGATCACGCATCCTGACTGTTACTCATGTTTGATGAGTGTAATACCTCCTTGCACACACAAACAGGCCCAGGTAGGAAAACCTTTATTTAAGAGAGTGCTGTGTGTTATTTTGGTCTTTTGGATTAGAAAAAGCAGATTATTTTTGATTCACTAGGGAAATCTCTCCTTTGAAGATTTATGAATTCATTATCATCTTGTCCAAAGTCATATCTGATTTTGTTTCCAAATGTGAAATGTAATTATCAGAGTGATGGGTCCTCACCAGGACCTCAGCAGGACAATAAACGTACACAGGCTCTCACGCTACCTGGTGGCATCCCGCTGTTGGTTTCAATTACCTGCAGCAGCAGTCTTGTTTGTGCTGTGCAGGATACAGAGTAAACCTGGAGGCTTACTGTTTAGAGATTTAGAGATGCTGTTAGACTAGGTGCATAGGAATCTGCCTGCCTGGACTTTGAAAGGTTTTAATGTTGTGGCGTTGCTCCCTTGTCTGAAAGTAGAGGCTTACCACAGTAATGATTATAGGAAGATCAGCTAATTGTCCAGAAACCTATTCACCTTGAAGAAATCATCTTTTTATTATTATTATTTGGTAGAAAATGCAGCACATAAGCACAACAATCTATTGGACTATATTCCAAAGTCCTGATTTGAAGTATTTGCTCACCAAAATTTGACACCTCATTGCCTTTCCCCCAGTGTCTGTCCTAAACGAAAGAAAGATGACTCAGAAGGAAGATGCAGGCAAGCAGGCTGGGCTTGATAAGTTGGTGGCTTTCATAATCTAATTATGATAAAGTGTTAGGAGATTAATTGGAGACCTTAGCAAAGCCCATCTGAAGATCTTACTTTGTGGCAGGCTTTGAATAGTGTTTATTCCTGCTCACAGGATCTAAGTTCTCACTTGCTCTGGAAAATGGAGCCCACGGTGCCGTTCTTCCCATTTTCATTTTCCCTTCCCATCCTAGAGAAATATAAAACCCCAGCTATGCCTGCTTCTCATCTCACATAGAGAGAGACACATCCAGTCTCTCATCTCTCATACTACTGGAAGACCTGGCTAACACAGCCTTGTAAGCCACTAGGTCCCCCCATCCCCATCTGCTAGACTAGCCTTTTTATTTAGATGTAATACTTTGTTCATTGTAGCTTGAATAGCAGTCACTTCCAGGAATCATCTTCTGCTGGAAGCAGCACGAGGTCTGTATGTTCACTGCCATGATAAAGCTGCCCTGGCAGGGCTTTCTGTCACTGGGAGAGCTGACAGTATCTCACACCTTGGGATCCTAAAGTCAGGCTTAATGGGACTGCCTGTTGCTGGTGGCTTCTGTCACATTTAATACGTGAAGGCTTCCTCTTTGCTGGCAACCATTCAGCCTCGGAAGTGCAGGCCAAACTGATGGATCCATCCTACATCCGCCTTGGCTCTGGATGAGGTGAGCTGTCAAGTGCTTGTCCTAGCCGATCCTGAACTGCTGCTGGGCACAGCTAACACTCAGCCTACAAAAAGTCCCGTTAATATCCGTGTCCCTGTGTTTTCAGGGATGGTTTCTCAGCTCAGTGCACTGCTTTGCCACCAACATGCTGAGGACTTGGTTCTTCATGAAGAATATGAGGCTTGGACCATCCAGGCTTGTCCTGTAAACTGAAGCAGATTTTCCACCCAAGTGTAAGTCTGTTCTACGCTCACGTGCCATCTAAACACCCCATGGCTCTTGCAATGTGTATGTGATGTTCACAGTACCAATCACAAGAGCATTAAGCGTTAATGCTTAAGCATTCGTTAGACAATTTTCAGTACTTCTGCTCTCCCAGTGCCTTTCTGCATCTCAGTGGCAGTCAGAGCTGTAGAGCTAGACATTGCTTCTGTCTGCGGTGCTTTCCCTGAACATGGCACTCCCGACTTCTCCATTGTTTCTCCTTAAAAAAATGGACAAAATTCCAACTTGTCCATGAATTAATGAGCCACATCTTTCTCCCACAGCAGTACAACTCAAACTGGCTTTAGACGAAAACCTGGCAGCATTATTTTTTAAAGAAGGTTAATAATCTTATCCACGTGTGCGTCAGTCAGATGAATGATAGGGATGTGCTACTTCTGTGGTCACAGCTCGGCTGTTCAGAGCATTGAGTTAACCACCTTGCCTTTAGTGTGTGCCTAGTGTGGAAGTTTCTGGATGAACCCATTCAGCTGGCTGGGTAACGAGTTGCAAACCTCATTATTGAGATCTTTACTAACTTTACAGGACACATATCATTTCAATAGTTATGTATCAAGAAGAGGAATTTAGGTATCTAATGCACAATTTTGTCATCTCTAATTTTCCAGCCAGCTTTTCAACCATTCTGTGAAATTTCTTTAGCGATGCATTGCACGTACTTAACATTATTAATCAACAATCTGTATACAATTTTGCTTACCACGTGTAAAGAAATCAATCTATTTTTTCCTGAAGTCTCTTGTGCTAGAAAAGGTCTGTGCAAAATCCCTTCCAAAATATCTACTCCTAAAGTGAACAAAAATTTGCAGTATTGGGGAAGTGTTGCAGCACTTGTTTATTCTTAGAAGTTGGGTGAGAAACTACTAGACAATCATGTAACTGCCAGATTTATAGAAAAGGGAGACAAATATGTGGTCAGTTATTTTTTCCTCCACAGCACCTCTGTTTCTTTGAGATGAGTCTAGATTCAGTAATGTGCCTTGAAATGTGCCTGCATTTTATACAATTTTTATCACTGCATTTCTGTCTGTATCCAGGTAGGTAACTGGGACAAAAAGCAACTTGTTTCTTCCTGAGTACTGCGTCACGGTCTGTACCACGCTGTGCACTGCGTTCTAAATATATTTGAGATACATATATTCAAATATTTGAACTAAATGTTCTTTAAGGGTTGATAGAATTATTTATTCAATCCAAACAGAGGAGCCTTTTGTCTGTTCTGGAAGGAGCCATCAGAAGTAAACAGGCATCAGTGATGAGTGAATGGTTTAACCTTGTTGTCTGCTTTTTTGCTGACTTAAAGGCAGCTCTGTAGCCAAAAGCTCATCAGAAACATCGACTTCTGGAAAATAAGGTTTCCTGAGTTCCTAGTTCACCCATTTTTTAATGCTTTTAAGATGTTTTGAAATTCTGCAGTCTTGAGTGCGAATGGTATGCATCTTGCTTTTTTTTTTTTTTTTTTCTCTCTGTATGTGCAAAGGCATCAGTATTCATGCCCACATTTTGCTTTTAGATACCCATCTGCTGAGCAAAAAATGAGAAGTGTAACACTGAATGTGGCTCTAGAGGAAGACGTGACAGCCGCTGTGTAATATGGGGCAGACCTTGACCCCAGATTTGTGGCATCCTGCACCAGGCACAGTAATTCCAGGCTGTTGTGCAAACAGCACTGAACATGGGGTGTTTTGGAAGGCAAGTCCAAACTGTTGTAGGTATATATATATATATATAAATATATATATATATATGGACTTCATTTTGTCCTTTTACATGTTTTTAACTTATGAACTGCATTCAGTCTGAAACGTTACATCTTAATCTGTCAGGAACTCTTGGAAATTAAGACACTATTTCTGGTTTGGGAAGTCTGTGGTCATCAAAAGCTGGAAGACTGTACCAGGGCTGTATTGGTATGGTGTCTGCTCATCGTCCCCAGAGATACGCTGGGAACGTCACTGCTGGGGCTAGATGGGCACAGAGCTGAGAAAATGCTGGGCAGGGATTAGTCTTGTCTCAGGGGAACTACTTACTGCTTTTGTTACTATAGGATAGTAAATGTTTGGCCTTTCAGAGGATCTGCTGAAAGTTGTCATTTTTAATTAAATTGAATTAATTATGCTGAGAGGCAACCCTGGGAGTGAAGTGATTGAATTGCATTTAACATTCTAGCTGTTTAGGTAACCTTAAGCAAGCGTAATGTTCTTTAACTTAGCTTTTTTTGATCAGGGAACTTGTAGAACTGAAAGCTGGGATGTAAGAGGCTGTATTCTTGTTGGTGTTTGGACAATATTTCTTCTGTCTGAGGATTGTATCAGAGACCTGTCAAGCCTTTGAGCACCAGAGCAGTGTCCATCTCATCTGCCATGCCTTCATCCTGGGAGCGAAGGACAGAACAGCCCTTCAGGTCTTGCTCTGCAGAACCCCAAAATTCATCACTTCTCAGGGTGTCCTAGGCCTGAATCTTAAATAAAAGACAGTGTATATTTGAGGAATACGTCAACTAAATCAAAAGTGTCCAGAAAGAGTTAAATTGGACACAGAATTACTTTGTGTTCAGGCTGTGCGGGAAGTGCATGAACAGCTGAAGTCAATGAGGCTCCAGCTCCGCCGTGCCAGGTAGAACGAGTGAGATTCTGACTTCACAATAGTGACCAAATTTGTCTTTTGGGCATAACTAGCTGTGGAGGTTTGGATATTTTTTTTATTTTTTTTTCCCCCCGGAAATACAATGTTGGAACTGGGTGAAATGTGGAGAAAAAATGTCTCTGGTTCCCATTCCCTGAGCATGCAGCCATGCAGGTAATAGTTTTGGCATTGGGTACAGCTGGGAGGTGAAAATGAGAGGCTGGAGTCAGATGCATTTTAAATTTATGTTTTTAAACTTTTAAATTTATGTTTTTAAAACTTTCACAAACTGCTAGAAATACGTGAAGTGTCTTTATAGCAAGTTCTGTTTTGCGTGGGAGGCAGAGGGGAGGACAGTAGGTGGGACATAGGTTTTTAAGGATTAGCATACTCTTCTTTTTTTTTCCTTTCCTTTTTTTTTTTTTTTTTTTTCTAAATATCCTTTTCTAAATATTTTCTCAAAGAAGGCTCTGTTGGCTTTTGGTAGTTGTGTATGAAAGCTTTTGTTGCTTTTTGTCTCTGAGAAATGTTAGGATTTGATGATTTAAAGGCTTATGCAGATAATGCTGTAATGGGTTTTGAACATTGTCTGGCTCTCCCCTCGTCACCAAAACAATGCTCACCTAATTTTTCATCCTTAAACGGAATTAGAATGTTGCTTTGATTTCAGAGCCCGATTCATCTAAGAGTTTCTATCCCCAAACAAACAAAACATCCTCAACAAACAAACAAACAAAACCAGTTCAGAACACTCTGCCACTACTTCTAGAAATAAATCAGTTTGTGTTGTGGCTGTTTTTAAACCAGCAAAAGCATTTCTGTCTTCTACCTTCTTATGCTGTAATTAAATGTTTTATTAACAGTTGTATATCCAAGCTTACTCTGGTTTATTATCTGCTATTCCTGAACCTTATGTGGACATTGCAGCTCTCCTTATATCAGCATATATCTCTGGCAAGAAAAATGAATAACACAAATGATGCTGTTACATTGGTCATTCAATAATGTTACATTTAAAGAGTACAAATTAATTGATCTTGTTAACACAGTGCTTCAAACAGCCTACTGACTGCCTGAAAAAAATCAAATGATACTACATGGCACAACAGTGCTGATCAGTTCAGCTTTTGTTTCGAGCTCTAAATGACTCTCTTGTAGATTCCTTTTCCTTCATCTTGGTACAGAACTAATTGGAACCAAATTAACTTTAATTGTGTTTTGCCATTTTAATTCACAAATAGAACGAGGAGTAGGAGAGGAGAAAAAGTTTGAAGGTGACAGTACTTCAAAATCACTTAAATCGCTTTCTTAAACTTGTTCTTATCTCTTTCGGTTATCAACTTTTTGGGTGGGCGGATGATGGGTTGTTAACTTTCAATAATCCATAATTTCGGTAATTATTCTTACAAGTTTAACGCACACATCCAAAATGAACTCCTTTTAAAAAAAATAGTGATATTCAGTTATGAAAAACTGTTGAAACTGAGATTTAAGTGAACACCTTGGAAAAGACAGAATGCTGTGCAAGACTGTTAAAAAGAAAATATATAGTATTTTCAGTCTACCTGCAAATGGAACTTAACCTATGAATGCAAGCACTGATTTAAATACATCTTTGTTTTCCTGTTGATGTGTCATTTCAGGGTAGAGTTATCTGTGTCTTGGTCTTAATGTGGTTGCCCATAAAGGTCTGGGAGAGTAACGCTTCTCTGGGGAATAACCACAACATGCCTGAGCAGCTCCCCCTTTCTTCTCCCCCTTCAAATTACTTATACACGGTTGAAATAATTTGTGTTTCCACCATAAATATATATATATATATATATATATTGATTTCAGAGAGGGGAAGAGGTGTTTGTTGTATTTTCCTCTGACAGGGAATATCTAGATATCAAAGAGAGCAGAGCATTTGAGCCTTTGTAAATTATTCAGCACAGCCATATATTTTACATGAGAAGTTATTCTTGTGTAGCTAGTTTAAGCAGAGGAAACTGTTCTAATACACTGTGCACTACTTTGTACTACTTCAGATCCTAAAAACGGAGTGTGGAATTTATATGATACTTTATATATATACACATTAATAAATGGTATAAATAAATGTAACATACATTCATACAAATTCATACTAAGGGATTATTATTGTAGGGGAAGGCAAAATACTGGGCACCTTTGGTTTCTATGATTACAACTGAATTTTTTAATACCACAAGCATCGCCTAAACTACGTGAAGAAATGTGATGATGCTGAAATAAAAGACTAGCAAGAAAAATAACTGTCAGGTATTTTAATTAAACTTGTTCACGGAAGTATCTCTGTTTAATTCAGTTTCAACTTTGTCTCTAAAGGAAAGTGTTTTAAGCCAGACTTTAGCTGGCTTGTTGAGGAAAATTAATGCGTTTTTAATTTTCAGCAAGGAAGTAAAAATTCCAGTAAGTGTTTACAGCTAGTGCATAGAAGTCCTAAATAAAAATATCAAAATGTGACAACAGAAATTTAATGTAATTAACAGGTTTATGTGTTTGATGACATACAGATGTTCCACATTTTCATGCTTGCTGGGTGATGGGAGGCATATTCATTAAGAGGCTCTCCATTGATGCCCATGGATCCTTGTCACTCTGTTAAATGTAAGTGAAAAAATTCCAAACATGCAATAGGAATTAGAAGTCTTTATTAAAAAGAAAACTACTATGAGGAGAAGTCTGATTACATGTCAAAACACAGCATATGTATTTCTGTTTTTTCCTTGAGGGAAATTATTGTTAAGTACTTGTTTCCACAAGACTCTTCTCTAAAAAAAATCCCTTCTCTGAAAAAATCACTGAACTGTTTGTTTAGAAATTAGCAACATCCAAAAGGAGCGCATGTAAAAACCAGCTTTTTCACATCGTACTTCTGCAATAGGTGTGCAGTCCCGTGGCCACAGGTTCTAACCTCTCCACCTAGCCCTTCAGCGTAGCTGGAGCTTGATCATCTCATCTGGTACGTCTACTAAAATCTAACTGCTGTTAGCACTCAGCATGGGGATGCTCTCATGTCTGTGCTCAGTATAAAAGACAAAAAATATGTGGCACCCCGCTGCTATGAGAAGGAAAGGTTTCATTATGAATCATTTGAGAATCACCAGGTTAAACTTGGTGTCTTTGGATTTCAGCAATGTCAGAAATTTAATCCTGCAGGTAGAGTGGAAAATAGAATTGATTTGCATCTAAAAATATTCAGAGTAGCCTTATTTACAAAGCAATCACATTTGCGTAAATACACTTTTAGAAGTGTGTATGCATGTGTAGATACATTTAAGTAGCTGCTACCTAATTTCTAGTATGAACAGCAAAACAAGTTATCTTTAAATAGCCTATATATTTGGCCAAAAACCATAACTGACCGCAGAGATCACAGGTATCTGTCTTCATCTGTTTATTGTGATATGAAAAAGATAATTTTGTGCCAACTTGGCTGCCTGACTCTGCCACCTCGCTAGGAAGCACAGGATCAGCTTTCTGCAAATGGTGGCACTGTGTGTAAAGCCATCGCTGGCAGCACCTTTGTGACTTCTAAGGCTGAGCATTGTCTGTGGAAATAAAGTAAAGCCAAATTAAATGACCTCAAAAAAACTGCAAGCATTGCTCTTTAGCAAATTATTTCATGTGAAACTTCACTGTTTTACTCTAGCATGTATAATTTGTTTTTGGAGACTGTGGTCCTTTGGTGATTAGTGGGTGTCTGCGTGTACATTTTAAAAGAAATGTGTTACCAGAAGTATGGTGTACTCATTGTCCAATTCACGAAACTTTCATAGAAGTCTGTGCATTGCTGATAGTCAATGAGATAGTATATTACACCAGGAAAGGACTTTTCTCTGTTTTGCAATACTTTGGACTTGACAAAAAAAAAAAAAAGGCTATTCCTTTCACCATATGTATGGTAGAATAATTCTCCATCTCCTGGTGTGCATAAAACTTATCCCAGTAAAAACTGCTTCTGTAGAATGGAAAAAAAAATGACTCCATCCAACATAGTTATAGCCAGCACAAAATCTGTGCATGGACTGTCAATGTGAAATATTCTCCCTGGGATGTGTTGGATGAAGTCCTGCCTTTCGTTTAAATTGGTGGGAGTTTTGCCACTTACTTCAGTTGGACCAGGATTTTTCTCAGCATGTGCCATTTAAAGAGGACTGAAAAATTCGGAGCAATTTTGGTGGACCAGATGGTTGCGTTTAAACCTCTGATGGTACAAAAGTAATTCATTTAACTTTTTGGCACAAGGCCTCCGTCTTTTCAAACTGGGAAATAATGTCTGGACTTAAAGTTTGAACTATTATAATAAAATGGGGAAAGCGGACTAATATGGCAACATAATGATGTTAAATTGGGAACTGTGAGCCACTTCAGAAAACAATGACAATTCACAGTGACAGTCAGGTTTTTGTCCCTGGTAATGTGTTGCTTGCCATTGACAGACAAATCAAGTCGGAAGATCATTTTATGGGGCAACTGATTGAGCATTTCCAAAGTAGGGTTTTTGTTTGTTTGTTTATTTCTTTTTTGTTTGTTTGTTTTAAGTATAGACGTGGATTGCAAAGTGATGCCAATTGCTTGGCTATAACGGATTTAGAAAGTAATGATTTGTACTGAAACAGTGAATAAAGGAGTAAGGTCAGCAAATACAACAGCTTTTAATTAACTTCTCCTTTGCACATTTATTTTAATTTTACTACCCTAGATGAGCTAGTTCCTAATGCAACAAAATGCTTGAGGGTTATTGATTTTAAGTGTAATCGTCTTGTAAAAGACATAAAGAACTACAGCAGAAATCCTCCAATCTTAGATTTCATACTGTTGATATTTTGTTAAGATTAAGGTAAAAATGTACTTTGTTTCTGCAAGGACCAGATTAAAAACAATGTAAAATGCTCATGGTGTTCCACTCAGTATGTAAAAATCACATAGAAGCCAAGCCAATAGTAATGTACCTCACTTAATTGGGGCATGCTTCATAAGAAAATCTGTTTAATTGGGCTGTCTTCCAGAGAAACTGTTTAGGCTGAGCCTGAACGGAAACCACTGCTGCTTAAGTGGAACATTATGAGCAGAAAAAATCATCTAAATGGGGGTGTGTTTGGCTAGGGACATTGTATAGCAATAATTAACCGTGTGTTTAAATAGATATGAAACTTAGCACTCTTTTCTTAAATAAAGAAATTCACAAATACAGATTAAGCCCTCCTGAGGCTTTGCCCTTAAAACTCGTGGGCTTATGGCATTATAAACCAGCGGTGGCCAGCAAGTAAATACTACACAGTCTTCATTTCTCTGCTGCTTCCCTGGCCAGAGTCCTTTGGCTTGCAAGGCTGTACCCACAAATGGTTTTAGGCAAGCGACAGTCATTGCATCTCTCCATGTGATGCTCTCATCCTGGTTATTACATCGTAAGCTGCCTTGAAGCTTCCACCCAGTTCTGTTCTGCCGGAAGCTCTACAACTCATTTCAGTGGCAACGAGAATAAGCAGATGAGTGAACAGGTAGCCTTTTAACTCGTGTTGGGCTTTTGTTCAAATCTGACACTGCCAATCTGCATATATCTGTCTCCTGAAACACATTTTGTAATGCACTTATCTCAGTGACAGGTTCATTTCCCGCTTCTCAAGGAACTTGTTCCCAACGATGCTGTACTTCTTGTGTTGAGCACTGGGTCTCTTTGGAGCATTACAATTCTCCCCAAAACACTGATCTCTCTGAGCTGCAAAACGGATCTGCATATCTTACTCAGAAATGTTATTCTGTGGGCTTCAACCTCATATTAAGACACAGGATTTTGCCTTCCTTGAGATACTGCCTTTCTTTTTTCATAACATCCTACTTCGTTTTCATCTAATGTGCTTTGGACTTCCAGGAATTAGAGAAGGGGCTCTCTATATGTAAGCTGGCATGCGAGATTTCTTTAGGCAGGAAAACAAAGGGTGATCTGTGCCCTTGCAGACTTGGGAAATGCAACACAGAGGCTCAGTGGCAGGGAGGCTGGGCAGCAAACAGTGATGGATGTGTTGGTATTGCCCAGGACGTTCTCCAGCTCTACCTCTCTGGAGAATGCTGTCTGGATCCACCATGCCTGTCGAGATCCAGCTGCAGTAGGGATGAGATGAAAGACTAAACGGCTGCCCTCCTTTTCCATAAAGGGAAGAATGACTTGATTCATAGAAAGAAAGAATTTTAAGGAAGTACTGTTAGAAAGATGGGTGCTCCTGCTTCTGAGCATAAATCTTTCCGCACATTTTCGATGCCTGCAGTGGTGGCCAGGGAGAATCTGCAATTGTTTGCTGCTCACCCTGTAGAAAGGAAAAAAGGATTAAGAAGACATGGCAGGGTGGTATGGGGGGTTAACTTTGTTGTAACAATTGATGTTGTTTGTTTGCCTATGTCTTAACTGATATTTCTATTTCTAACCTTCTTTTCTAACCATAAGAAACACTTAAGAGGGGGGTGGTCCATCAGGTCCAAACTGAGGCACTGTTCCAAGAGACTGGATTTTAAAATCATCATATGCTTTAAAAAATTGTTCTGCCCCGAGCTTGGATTCCCCACTGACAGTGCTCCAAGGAGAGCTGCATCACTGTGGGGGTGAAAGCCTCTGTTTAATTCTGCTCCTTAGCAGTTCCTTCAGATGAACTGCAGATGGAAAGCCCCAGAAACAGGGAAGATGACATATTATTCTTGACTGAAGTGCAGGGACCTCAATGACACTGAAAGTAGAAGATAAATAAGCACTGAACTCTATGAAGTGAGGAAACAAAAACTGTTTTGTGCTCATTGATAGATTGTGCTTCTAAAGAAAACTCTTAGGTAAAGGTTATTGTCTCCAGTATTGAAATCAGTAACATAAAATTAAAATTTGGTTTGTTTTGAATGATCTGGAATCACTAAAAATATCTGTTGAGTTTTTATTTTTTAGGAAAGCATCGCTGTCACAGAGTTGTATTTTCCTGCTCCAAACAAATGTGGGTGTATGTGAATATGTAATGCAATTAATTACCCACAGTGGATGACATTTCTTTTCTTTATGGTGCTGAAATAGAAGTCAATTATCACTCTAAAATAGCTTGACTTTGTAGCCTTCAAAAAAATAGAGAAGAATATAGATTTTGCGCGTGATGACTGTACTCTGTGAAATTCTTTCCCCTGCATGCATTTCCTCTCTTTCTTGTTATTACAGCAAATAACAGAACATTATAGGGAACAATGTATCGGCTTGATACAGAGCCCCAGGAGATGAGAAAAGATTAAGTTTCCCTGACCAGGTTCTGGAGGAGGAGCTAAGAATCATGTTACTTGGCTTACTTGGTAAGAGAAGAACAGAAAAACTGTCTGAATAAGTTACTTCTGAGGTTCAAAATGTGCATCAGAGCAAGACTAAGACATTCCACGCTGCAGTGAGTGCACATGCAAAGAATATGAGTTGCTTCAGTTGTGTGCAATGGATGGTTAAAGTCTGAAGGCAGAGTGGTTGACTGTAGAAGGGATTTTCATGCTGCTCAGGGAAGCATTGGGCTGTCACGTACAGGGGAGTTATGGCCTTTTGCTCTGCCATATGACTGGCAACGTGATCCATCATTTTGCTAGTTTGGGTGTGTTTGCCAAGAAAATGGTACATGTTTATTCAATATAGTAATATAGTTGGGATTACTGGCGATTCTTTTAGAAAGCTGCTCAAATTCCAGCCTTTGAATTGTAGCCCTCTCCTGTGATGGGTAATTGTGCCATGTATTGCTTTCATAAATGTGTCGTATTGCATTCCTGAAAATGGTCACAGGCATTTTACTTCTAGTTATTGAGTTATTGTGTGGGTTTTGTTGTTGTTTTTGTTGTTGTTGTCATCCCCCTCTCTCCCCCAGATTCTTACACTTCTATAGGTTGGAGGGAAAATGTTGTTTCTATTTTGCCCACAACCACTGGGTCCTACCAAACACTGGAAACCAGTTGGTTCTTATTCATACGCGGCCTTTTAACTTTTTTTTTTTTTTTTTTTTTTTTTGTAATGCCATCTCTGATGTATTTCTAGAGAATCTTTCCCCCTTTTTGCTTTAGTTTTACCAGACAGAGTCTGGGATTCCTGTGCTGTTGTCCCACTGTGCGGTGCAGAACAGACATCTACATAAAGATTTTGGCTGGCACTGAGTTATCCCACTCCAGAACCTACAGCAGCAGCTCTGTCAGCTGACAAGCCTTACTGAGAGCATATGGCTGTGCTGATGCAACTCTGCTTTCAGGATGTGAGGTGGTGTATCCATGCAGGGGACGCAGCAGCAGTATGAGGATATATTCTGAAAATAATTAGGCTGCTAATATGAGGAAGAGGATTGCTTCCTTTCTTGCTGTATCACCATTTAAATGCTTAAGTCCATTGTGGCTAGTAATCCTTCCTTGCAATTTAAGGATTAGTGGTGTGGCCACACTGGAGTTTCATAGCTGAACCCGAACTGCCGCTAACCTGAATGATTTGCTAAGCAGTGCTTAAAGCTGTGAGCATGCAGCAGTTAAAGCTCATGTGTGGGACAACAGCACCAGCATTTGGAGATTACATCCAACGTGTTCTTGCAGCTCGTGACAACATATACAAGCAGAACATCTTTAACTGCTACAAGATCGCTCTGTTCTCTCCCAAAGCAGAAGCCTGTAATGTTTGTGTGCTGCCACCCACTCAGCCAGGAATCTGTTCCTCCACTTGTTTTTTCCTTCTTTTTCCTTTAAAATATAGTGTCTGCCACTAGAGAAAATGCCCCGTCAATGGCTGTTTCAAAACAGTTTAACTGATGAAACTCTCTCAACTAGGGGATCCTGCTTAAGGGAGAGGTGAAGTTTGATCCAAAGTTTGGGTTCGTTCCCAATTTCTACATCATTGTCTTTGATTCTTCTCATGAGCAAATCCCAGACCCTGAAGCCTCCCACAGTTTGGGGTATTCAGCCTCTGCCTGTAATAGCTGCAGCTGAACAGCTGAAACTTTCCTGGAGTTCATTCATTTGGGCAGTAAAAATGCTTAAGATAGTCTTACTTCACACTGCTCAGAATCCCAAGAATCAAAGAAAATGCATTATTCTTTTAAAGGGCTGTTCATTGCACAAGACGTGGGTTCAGCTTTATTTGCTTACAGACTTTACGTAGATGACAGGGAATGTGCAGAATCTATTTAAAATGTGCTCAAGAGAGCAAAGGAGAATAGAACTGGATGCACAAAATCCAAATGCAGCTCCTGCATAACCATCTGCATCTTTCTGCTTGAGAGCTTACTTAGATTTTAATGTAGGGTTTCCCCTATTGCTGTTTGGCCAGCTGTGGCACTGCAAGTCCTCAGACTCCAGAAATATTGGGAAGCCCAGGAAAGCCTGACACTTCAGGCTCTTCTCAACCACATGCTACATTCATTTATGTAGAAAAATACCACATCTGAGCTGTATGCTATTAAATCAGAAATACTACCGAAATAATGTCCTCGCATCCACTAGGCTATGGAAAGACATGTAACCAGCACCGTTTGGGGCACTTAATTTTCATGTTGTTTGTGAAGGGGATAAGAGGTAATGTTATCAAACAAGTGTTTCATTGAAAAGTTGGAAGTGCTTTAAGAAGGTCTGTGGTTCACTGGCTTGTGAGCAAAGAAACTCACTGTTGCTACACATGCTGTATATTCCTTACTTACTGTCAACAGCTATCTTTGGCCACAAGCGTCATCAGAAGGCTCAGGGACCACTGTTTGGGAACACTGTTCTATCTTAAATAATGAGATGTTAATACCTGACTCAAGATGAAAATACACATGTGAGTGCAGACATTTGCTAGGCGTTAGTATAGAAGCAGTATAATGGATTAAATTTCTAATGACACCTGAAATCTGTTATTATTCGTACTGCTGGCAGAAGGTGGTGTGCTGGTTTTAAAATGTAATGAGTCAACCGAATTAGTGGTTTGCCAAAAAGTATAAATCCTGAGCATCTGTACTGGGTTTACGTGGCAAGGTTTTGGTAGTGGGGGGGCTGTAGGGGTGGCCTCTGTGAGCAGAGCCCAGCATCTGCCCCATGTCAGCTCCAGATGTCTCCAAAGGGACCCGCTGCTGGCCAGGGAGTGACACTGGGTGGGCCTCTGGGAGAGCAGATTGAAGAAAGGGAAAAAACTGCTGTGCAACAGCAGCTGGGAGACAGGAGTGAGAAAATGTGAGAGAAGCAGCCCTGCAGACTCCAAGGTCAGTGCAGCAGGAGGGCAGGAGGTGCTCCAGAAGCCGGAGCAGAAGTTCCCCTGCAGCCTGTGGAGAGGCCCTTGGTGGAAGGACAGTGTCTGTGAAGGAGCAGCAGAGGCGAAGTGTTAGGGACTGATCACAGCCCCCATTCCCCTGTGCTGCTTGGGGGGAGGAGGTAGAAGAGGGTGGATGGGAGGGAGGTGGTTTTAGTTTGCTTTTAGTTTCTCACTGTTCTAGTCTGCTAGTGATAGGCAATAAATTATATTGACCTCCCCATGCTGAGTCTGTTTTGCCCATGACAATAACTGGTGAGTGGCCTCCCTGTCCTTATCCCAACCCTTGAGCCCTTTCCATCGTATTTTCTCCCCCTTTCCCTTTGAGGAAGGGAGAGTGAGAGAAAAGTGTGGTGGAAATTGAGCTGCCCACCAGGGTGAAACCGCCACAGCATCATTCTGAGATGTGGAGATCTGGGTGTAATGCTTCTTCTGATGTCTTTTGGACAAGTGATTAAAAACCAGCTCAGCATTCTGAAAAAGGTCTTACCATTTGGCAATGTTAATTTCCTGATCTGCAAACTGCCTGTTTGCTGGCTGCTAGCCACCAAGACGGTTAAGAATCCTCTTTGAGAGTATCAGGTCTGTTGCATTTATTTTCCTATTACCAAACTATCTGTAGGTGGTTGGAAACTACTGGGGGAAACTGTTGGGAAATATGTTTTTGCCCTGCCTCCCCCTAAAATGATGACAGTAAGACAGCAAGGCAAGGCTTTAGCTGTATCACAGCCTAGGGAAGTAGATGTTGTTCTTGTTTCCTAGAAGTGGCAAACTTCATAGCACAAATACATTCTAAAATGCAGCACCTAGATGAAGAATACTATTTTCTCTTTTATGCACTGTAACAGATCACTGTTCTGCTTTTATTTATACGATGCTCTATTAGAATTGTTGATTGCTGGCTCATATAAAAGATTTGCTTTGCCTAGGAGGAAGTCCTGAATCTTTAGTGGTAATTAATATATCAGAAGAAAATGCAGAGGCTTCTAAAAATGGTTTCCTGCTCAAATGCGTAGGCATAGGTTAATCATTATTAATCTATATATAGCACTGAAGGCATCTAAGGTGACTCACTACATCCTAGTACCCTTTTAATATTTAATGCTAAAGGGTCAAAGGTTTGCCATTCTAATTCTGTCTCGATAACAGACCTTTCAGACACCAGAGAGTGTCCAGAGTGTTAAGAGAGAAGAAATAGCATGCTAAAGTCTATGCCCATCAGAAGTTCAACAACTTCACTCCAAGATAGCTCAGCACCTAGTAGAGGCCAATACCTAGATTGTAATTAGGCGTCAACTGTTATATATGATATATATAATCTCACCAGAGATAAATTTCCCCATGTTTTCTGACATTAGGTACTTTTTATATCTTTCTGAACTTAGGTGCTTTCTGAAAGTTGTAATACCTTACAGCTCATGATACAGAGCTGAACATTTGGAATGAGAAGACTTTGGTCATGACAGGCTTCACTTTTTGCAGTGCTGTGACCGCTTCCTGTCTCCAGTATGGTACACATCCTGGTTCTTCTGGTCCTTGACATCTTTTTATTGCCATTCAGTATCTCATACAAGCTTGGTTACTCCACAGTAATGAACCTGCCGTCTGTCACAGCAGTTCAGAGGTGATCTTTGTGACCTTATCACCTTTGAAACAGCCTTGTGCAGGACTTGCCAGTGTCACACCTTGTGATTTGAGGGCATCTCTTGGCTGAGGACCTCTTCAGAAGAGTGTGCAAGTACCTTGTAAAGTCACCAAGTTTCATTAGTCCTCTGCTAGGCTCCACCCAAGCTGAAAGGCAGCTTGATGCTTCCTCCGTTCATCTGACACAGCACAAGATTCAGCTCAAGATGTTTCTGTGTTATATTTTCCACAGTGTTACCGTGGAGGTGATGAAATAAATGCCCTGCTGCCTGAGCTGTACGAGATCACATCAGTAATGAAGATAGGATTTATTTCAGTTGCAGAAAGAACTGACTTTCTCATCAGAAACAAGCTTTACAGTAACCTACAAATCACATCCCAAGCATTTACCTGGTATGTTTTTCACATTAGTAATTTCAATTACAGCACACAGTCAATTGACAGGTTTTTGACACACAGTTTAGAGACACTTTTAAATTTATCAAGGCTAAAGGCCCTCCTTATCTGATCCAGCTCAGTCCAAATCCTTTCTGGGAGCAGCACAGCCCACACGGCATCGCAGTGAGGACAGACTGGAAGCGCTTGTGAAAGCAGATGGTTCAGTGGGCTGCGTTTGATTTGTAGGCATGCAGCTCATGTGAGCATGAAATATTTAATTTGGGAGCTATTCTAGTTTAAGGACTCTTACATAGGTGTTGTTTTTAAGTGCTGTGGTTCCTATTGTGTTTCCAGTAATAATGATGAATGTGATTATGCAAATTCCTTAAAATTATTAGTACAACTGGGGACTTCTGCCCAGAGAGCTGCTTTCAGGCACAGCTATCATGATAGTTAAAATTAATTCAAGATGAGGTGACAAAAGTGCCTTGCTTCTGGACCAAAATAGGAACATGGATATCTCCAGCCTGCCAAGGTGAGCTTAAAACCTCCAGAGCTGAAGGCGATGGAAACTCCTGGGAAATATTTGGTATGAAAAAATTAATTACTCTTACTTAGAACTGGAAATTAGTCAAACTTAAAGCACTTAGGAAAACAGTGGACAAAAGTAGCAACAGTAAATGTTTTGGAAATGATTTAGCTCAGAAAGCAGAGAGGGGTTCATCTTGTATGAATAGATAGAGACATTTTAACCTCTAGTGTCCTTTATTTTCCTTTCCCTTGGCCTTCCCTCCCCACCAACTTTCAAGCATTAGGTAAAATGGAATATAGATCTATTTTTGTTGGTTTTGTTTTGTTCTGTTTTAAAAAAAGTTTACAAAATGAAATCCCATCGTAACTTTGGCTCTTTTTCATTTCCAAATTCAGAGGGATCAGAGCAGAACTTAAGTTATATTTCATTTTGTTTTGATTTTTGAGGAGCTCTGCAGGCAAATTTGCAGAATGAATGAAGTGAGCCTGGAATGAATGATTTTCTCTAGAGTGGATTCTATGTAGTGAGTGATACACAAGCACCACACTGAATAATGAGAATAAAAATGAGCACTTTAAAACAAGCACCCTTCATGTTAGAGCCCTCAAGTTGATAGAGTATTAATGGTGTGATGTAGTGTTGGACAGTGGTGTTCCTCTGAGGAGTTTTTGACTGCATAGACCTATGGCTCTTTTTCAAATACGAAACCTACCTCCTCACCTGCACATCTGTGACATGTTCCCTCAACTGTGTCCATGGAACTGCTCATCTCTTTTCCTCATTTGTACACTAAAAACCAACAACTTAGGTCAGCAATTAAGTAAGTGTTGTGCAGTTTGCCTTGTAAGCACTATGGTAACTGATTTGTAGGGAAGGCAGGAAAGTGTTTTAAGTAATTGAATGGTCCTGGTGTCCTCTTCGGGCTCCTTTTCCGCCCCTGCAGCTGGAGGTTGTCTACCTGCTTGGTCATACTCCAGCTGATGGGAGGCATCAAGTCTGCCAGGGTAGAAGTGAGCAGCTGGTGAGAATGGACCTGTTAAAGGCACGAAAAGATTAGGCAGTTATCATATGCCAAAATAAGTAATAACTGAATGACATCCTAACAACCTGGGTTTAGGTATTGCAACTATTTGCTCTTGTATCACTTGCCTTGTTTGGAGTTATTTCACTATACTCTGAAAGGCATCTATAGTGTGTATTTTGACAAGATAAAACAATGAAAAAGTCTAACATGACTAGCCTTAGCAGAGAAGTCTTTTCCGTATAGCTTACTGACATTTGAGAGTTGTTCAGAGTCTCATAGATTTGCAATTCTAAATCTTGCTTGCCTGTAGGCACCAAATTGCTAAACCTAGCAGCATCAGAATTAAAATTCTGTACAAAGCTACAGTAATTTGGCAAGATGGGATCTATCACAGCTTGTTATTGTTGAATAGAGGTGATAACACCTCCTTTGCAGTTTCACACGTTCCCTTTGTTTTAGCAGTGAGCTTTCCAGAATTAGGTGGCTAATTCTGACAAGGAGACGAAGCTTTTCTGGCACAAGGAACTCAAACTAAAATACTCTGGCTGCAGCTAAATTCTTTTGAAAAGTGCAGGTTATATTTGGATAATACTTGACTCCTTTCTTAAGGCATTTGATTGGTGCAATCCCCTAGGAGAAGTCTCCAGGGGCAAGGAAGCTTTCTAAAGCACTTCTTCAAAGTCCTGTCTCCATTAATATCCCTATGCCAAGAGTAGATATTCCATACAACCAGGAGGCTGCAATTTATAAATTAAAGACACCTAAGGGAGCAGCTTCTTGTTCAGGTATAAGATAGAGCTGTGTGCCTGGCACTTGTGAACATTTTGAATGCTTTCTCTTTTATGCCTATTGCAGAAAGCACACGAGAGGTATTTGTACTTTTTTAATGAGGCTAAAACTGGGCACTCATGTATTAAACTGGCTAGGTATAAACTTGTATTTTCACATATTAGCTCCCAATCAGACTGCTGCAATGGACTTGTGCAATCCAGCCTTTGTCTGAATTCTGTGAGCACATCAACCATGGTGCATGCATCTTCACATTTCTTCTTCTCTTTTGATATAGGTTGTTATTAGTGAAAAATCTGAAATCTTCCTAACTTATGTATAGACCCTGGGTGCATCAGAGGGGATGTCTTTGTCCTATGATAATTAGTAAACAAGGTTGAAACTATTGGATCCTAGTTCTCAGTGCTCCAGGGCAGAGGTAGGAACTTGTCACCTGAGGATATCTGCCACTAAAATTCATGCCACTTCACCATTTTTCCTCAGTTCAGAAGTCTTAACATGCTCCAGGTTGAACACATTTGTTAGGCTTCACCTTTGTATTTTGTTAACAAGTCCCTGTTTTCACAGTGACATAGGTATGTTTGAAACATGGCAAGCATGCTTTCTGTAAGGAAGTTAACACATTAATCCAGCACCAAGGTTGAATTAAGAGCACTGTGATCATTCAGGGATGATTGGCTTTGGCTAAAATGAAACACTTGAGAGGAAACTTTTCTCATAAAATCAACAGAGAATCTTTCTTATGGAAATAATTGAAGCTTAATGACCTGGCAAGAAGGTTTTTCCTTTTTAATATAATTGAGAAATCTCTTGTTGTCCTGACCAAAATATAATTCAGTGAACAAGCAAACAATAACCCTAAGAATTTAATAGCATGAAATAGTGATCTATGGGCATGTAGTAAGGTTCTGTACAAGTGACTCTAAGACCTGTTAAATTTAAGAGGGTCTGGCACCCTTTCTGATTGCTTATTTTCTTGAAGGTTACCTATTAAAGTGCAAGCAGAAAACCTAAGAACCTTATAGGGAATACATTGGCATTTACTTAGAAGAGTTGCATGCCGTTATTTTTGATACTATAATATATTTGGTCAGCACGACGTGATTTGTTGGTCCCATTCGAACACTGGGAGAAAAGTGTTGGCATTTGTTACAGGATGGAGTCAGCACTCCTTGTAAGAATATCTGTAAAGGAGGAAGGTTACAGAAGACCTGTGAATTTAATTGTTTTATAAGCTGAGAAATTCTAGATCTGTTAAGTGCGGGGGGGGGGGGGGGTTGGATCCTGCTTCTGCTACCTGTGTCATGTTCATTTTGTGAAAGGCTTTCAGCCATACAGATTCATCTTTTTCATTTTTATGTCCACTAATCACAAATATTGACCTAATTGACAGAACACAATTAGGAAGTCCCTAATAACATGGAACAGATTATACTGAGCAATAATGGTAAAAAATGAAGATTAATCTTGGGTAGAACGATATGTGATGATATTGGTTATCTCCATGCAAAAAAAGTGTTCCGGTCCTGCCTGTGACTAACATGTAGCAAACCCAGTGGTCCATTTAAACCACAGCACTTAAGAGTAATTGCAATTTTACACAATGTAACGAAATTCAATGTAATTTGACTCCAAATAAAATTAATTCAGTAAACCTTGCCAGAGGGTTGCAATTCTATAATCTTTTAGTTCTAGTATGACATAAGTTGTAGCATTTCTCAATGCTAATAAAATATATAGGGTTTATTCTGTAAACTAAAAATTCTATTTTTTTTTTCCTGCTATGTAAAACAATACTATCTGTTTTAATATACAGTTAGATGTGGACAAATTCTAACGCTTTTTACTTCTCAAGTAGAAAACAGCCAAACTGGCAGCTGGGGAAGGCCATATTTTTTCTTTTATCAGCATCTCTTTTTTGTAATCTGTCTGTGTTGCCATTGAAAACAATCAGCTGAAGAAACCCAGGGAAACTCAGCAGTTTTCAGATTTTTTTGTTTCAAAGAAGTGAACTTTTCTCCCCTTTTCTCCCTCTCAAGCTGTCTTTTGGTAAAGGTTTGAGTATTTTCCAGTATTTGTTCTTTTCAGCATAGAGAATCTTTTTTTTTTTTTTTTTTTTTTTTTTTTTTTTTTTT